>NW_028252613.1:0-67285 GCF_964263255.1 Lissotriton vulgaris | reverse complement strand
TGGCCTTCTCGCCAGTAGGTATATATAGTTAGGACCTAGTTACCATAGGAACTCCCCAACATTCTATTGGGAATAACTTTGGCGCCGATTGAGGAATCTGTGTGTAATTTTCCTTAAATTGGCTCATCTACGCTCCGCTACTTCCCTGAAAGTTTTGGGGGGATTCGTGAAGCGGGGACCGAGAAAAAAGGGGGGTCCGAAAACGTGTTTTCCCCATGTTAATTTCCATAGGGACCTTTAGACACGGCTACAGCCCGAACGGCTGAATGGAATTACACCAAACTTGGCAAAATGGTAGGGCCTGGTATGCAGATGTGCTTTTGCTATGTTTGGTGAAAATCCCTCCAGTAGTTATTGAGAAAATTGAATTTGAAATATTTCAAATGGCATTTTCTATAGGACCTTTAGACACGGCCACAGCCGTAACGGCTGAACGGAATTACACCAATCTTGGCAAAATGGTAGGGACAGGTATGCAGTAGTGCCTTTTCTTTATTTGGTGAAAATCCCTCCAGTAGTTGTTGAGAAAATTGAATTTGAGCAAACTATATATCTATATGCGCTCACCGTACGCGCACCGTACGCGTACGGTATGCGTACGTGTTTGTACCCTTACGTGCGCGAGCGAGTTTCTGATTGGCTGGCAGTCGACTGCCAACATTCCAAACTGTCCAAACCAGGAAGTGTTGGCCACCATCTTGTTTTTCAGGAGAACTGAGGCACAAGAGAGCCCAAAACAAGAGTGGAAAACACGAAAAGGGGGCAGGGTAGAGACCCCCAACCCTCTAGCCCTTCTCAGGGGGTCCCAGAAGGACCCCCAAGGGCGAAAAAATATAATAAATAGAAAAAATCAAGGGGTACACACACCGTACGCGTACGGTACGGGTACCGTGAGCGTACCCCGCAATTTAAAAAAATATATTTTTTTTTTTTGCACTTGATGGTCCTTCTGGGACCCCCTGAGAAGAGCTAGGGGGTCAGGGGATCTCTACCCTGCCCCCTTTTCGTGTTTTCCACTCTTGCTTTGTGCTCTCTTGTGCCTCACTTCTCCTTAGAATCCAGATGGCTGCTCAGGTGGTCCCAGAACGATAATAACATATATAAACAATATCCGCTAATAGAATTAGCATTTACAAAACCTTTGAAATTTATTGAAAAAAAATATAGGTTTCACCTCTGATATAGTTAGGAATTAGCATTTAAAAAACCTTGCAAATTCACTGAAAAAACCATAGGTTTCAGGCCTTATATAGTTAGGAATTAGCATTTAAAAAACCTTGCAAATTCACTTAAAAAACCATAGGTTTCAGGCCTTATATAGTATTATAGTTAGGAATTAGCATTTAAAAAACCTTGCAAATTCACTTAAAAAACCATAGGTTTCAGGCCTTATATAGTTAGGAATTAGCATTTAAAAAGCCATTGAAATTGCTCCCATATAGTTAGTTGTACTAACTATATTTCGCGCACCCGCAATCCACTGCTGATGATGTCACATATTACATCATTCATGACATGGTCAGTGACATCACTGATGACATCATGATGACATCTCAAATGACATCAATGATGACATCACTGATGAATCTCATTTGACATCACTGATCACATCACTGATGCCACTCATCCATGAAGTTACTCACACACCTAGTCGGTCATGCAAAGAATCAATCACACTTCCATTTCCTCAACTATACAGTTATACACACAACACCTTACTTATTCAAACTTATACTAAAACATACTTACTCTCTTAGGGCCCGATTCACTGAATGAACTTAAGACTCAATCCTAAACTTACTACTATTTTGGTATTCACAGAATGCACTTACTACTTTTGGTATTCACAGAATGAACTTACTACTTTTGGTATTCACAGAAGTTTGGATTTTGTCTCAAGTTTGTCTTAAGACAAACTTAAGACAGACTTAAGACAGACTTAAGTTAGGATTTTGTCTTAAGTCTGTCTTAAGTCTGTCTTAAGTCTTTCTTAAGTTTGTCTTAAGTCTGTCTTAAGTCTGTCTTAAGTTTGACTTAAGACAATCTTAAGACAAAATCCTAACTTCTGTGAATACCAAAAGTAGTAAGTTCATTCTGTGAATGCCAAAAGTAGTAAGTGCATTCTGTGAATACCAAAATAGTAGTAAGTTTAGGATTGAGTCTTAAGTTCATTCTGTGAATCGGGCCCCTAATACAATCACTGATACAAGTACACAATGATCCATACAGCCACTCGCACATTCACTGGCTCTCATGTATAGTCATTTATATATGCCAACTCTCACATGCACTGTGTTTTACATATGTACTTACTTGGAGATGTAGCACTGAGATATCCATTCACTCACCAACACACCCATGGGCTTCATCCTGGACTCCTCCCTCTCAATGACCAGACAAGTCAACGCCGTCTCCTCATCATGCTTCAACACCCTACGCATGCTCCGCAAGATCTTCCGATGGATCCCGACCGAAACCAGGAAGACGGTCACCCAGGCACTCGTCACCAGCCGACTGGACTACGGAAACACCCTCTACGCCGGAACCACAGCCAAGCTACAGAAAAGACTCCAACGCATCCAGAACGCCTCCGCCCGACTCATCCTGGACATCCCCAGACGCAGCCACATCTCCGGCCACCTGAGGGACCTGCACTGGCTCCCCGTCAGCAAGAGGATCACGTTCAGGCTCCTCACCCACGCACACAAGTCTCTCCATGACCTAGGCCCCAAGTACCTCAACGACCGCCTGACCTTCTACACGGCCACCCGCCAGCTAACTTCTACGAGCCTCGCCCTCGCCGCCGTACCACGCATCCGAAGAGCCACCGCCAGAGGAAGATCCTTCTCCTACCTTGCAGCCAAGACATGGAACTCCCTCCCCATCCACCTGCGGCTGACCCAGGACCATCTCGCCTTCAGGAGACAACTCAAGACCTGGCTATTCGTGCAGTAGCAGCACCATCCCCCCCCCCCCCCCCAGCACCTTGAGACCCTCACGGGTGAGTAGTGCGCTATACAAATGTTATGATTGATTGATTGATTGAGTCAACCGCCCATATAGCTGTTTCCACATGCACCCTTGAACTCATACACCTAGTGAATCAACTGCTCACACATCTATGCACAGAGTCACACACCTCTCAGCCACCCAAACACACACTCAGTCTCTCATTCAAATACTTGGGCAACCAATCAATAACCAATATAGCCACTCATAAAGCTACTGATCAACACATGCAGCAGCTTACACAGAGTCACACACATCCCAGCCACCCACAAACACACTCAGTCTCTCATTCAAATACTTGGGCAACCAATCAATAACCAATATAGCCACTCATATAGCTACTGATCAACACATGCAGCAGCTTACACAACAAAAGACATACTGATGCACACATTCAGACAGTTTAGTCACTAACTCATGCATTTAGTAAGACACATTTAATCACTCACTCATACAGTCAGTCACGCACCTACTAAATCCTTCATTCAGACACTTATACATCACTCATTCTTCAATATGTAAAACATATTTAAACTTTACAGAAACACACAGTCACTGGATGATGTCATCAGTGATGTCATTTGAGATGTCATCAGTGATGTCACTGACCATGTCATGAATGATGTAATATGTGACATCATCAGCAGTGGATTGCGGGTGCGTGAAATATAGTTGGTACAACTAACTATATAGGAGGAATCTCAATGTTTTTTTAAATTCTAATTCCTAACTATATAAGGCCTGAAACCTATGGTTTTCTAACCCCTTCAGCGCGGCGCGAATTTTCGCGCTGTGCTGAAGGTTCTAATGAGCCTATCGGCTCATGACGGAACGGTTCCGTCATGAGCACAGCTCAACCGACACTCATGACGGAACCGTTCCGTCATGAGCATGGAAGGGGTTAAGTGAATTTATATATATATATATATATATATATATATATATATATATATATATATATATATATATATATATATATGCCACAATGATCACCTTCTTCCAAGTAATCAACAGCCACAGCGGGGTACTTGTTTGGAGGATTTTAATGCACAGAATGAAACAGCCTGATGCATTTCGGCTAACACGCCTTCCTCAAACCCTGCTCCAATATGGGGTGCCTCCTCCTCCTCCCTCCTTTGTAGATTGCTAAGGCCCTCCCATGCGTGGGAGATCAGGTGATTCAGTTGCCGTGAGACACCAGTAGTTTGATGCACAACTACCGTTCCCAGAGTGCATCAGATAGATTCCGCTGGCAACCAAATTCAATGTTCTTAAAATTTGAAAATGCCAAGCAAAGGAGTGGCCATGTAGTGGCAGGTGACCCCCTTCTTTGAGTGTTAAAAAGTCCCCTCGGGTCCCCAACGTCCAAAACCCCATAGCCGGAGTCAAAGCAGGGCCGTGAAGTGGGAGGGAATCAACCCGCCTGAGGTTCTGTAATTCTCGAGTCTGACTCCATTTTGTTCTGTGCCACCATTTTGTGTTGCCCTCACGTAGGCCTGTGAAGGTAGCCTGGCGAATAAAGTGGCCTGGCCTTCTTAGTTCATGTATACATTAACTAAGGTTTCTTTTTGACTCTGAAATGAACTGTAATAAACTGACCTCTTCACCTGAAACTGACCTCGCAAAGCCAATTTCCCTGATCGGTCTTTGTCTGAGATTGCCAATCAATGTTCAGAACATCGTTAACTTTTAGTTTCCTTGCACATGCCTTATCTTGTTCAATGTTCATCATCTGTTACTGTTTCTTTTTATGTTTCTTCATCACATGGGTTATGCTTTCAATTATAGGTTTGTCCGGCTTTTGGAGGTTGAATTTGGGACATTCTTAATGATTAACCTTTGGGTTGGGATACTGTACATGTAATCATGCCATGCCCTGCAGTGCCATCTAAATCAGATTAACCTTTGTGAACTATGTAATTATAATGTTTTGCCGATATCCTGCTAAAACCCCAAAGGCTACTCACCTGCTGACCCTCCAGATTTTCCATTTGTTTAGGAATGTAATTGGTGCAACTCCCTTACATGCCTGGGGCAGGATAAAAAGTATATAAGACTTGAAGTAAGACCATTCTAGCAGACTGCCTCATTTAGTTCCTAAGGCTTCTGTGTGACGTAGTCTCACTCATTTGAGGTTAATAAACATGTACTTTTATATTCCAGCTTCTCTGTCAAGTTCTTCTTTGTGAGTTTTAAAGGACTAAGTATCAGTGGAACCCCTGAGAAGTGGATTTTTGATTTCTACAAATGGCGCGGCCAACGCAGGCCTCATCCGAGAAGTGGCTATCTGAGGGAGTGCTCTTGTCAGAAGACAGAAATCTACTGAGGAGGACAGGACATGACTCTACTAAGGAGGTACTCTGTGCACAGAGGTTCTGGGGATTCATTGTTTCTGCAGCCCAGTATATTTGTGATCTTCCTGATTTTGATCCTCCACATGATGTCACTCCTGACTGAGAACCTTTTTGGCGTGAGTATTATAAAAAAAAGACCGTTAGGTCATTTAGAACTTGGCAGTTGGAATTTGGACAACCATTTGTTTGGTATAGCTTTGGAATTTTGGAATTTGTGTTGGCCAACTGTGGGTTTGTATAGGTTTGTATATGCGAATTGCAATTTGTGTAGGCAGGTAATGAGGAGATTTTTCTCTATCTGATTTTGTTGAACGGTGCACGTACGAAGAGTACTTTAAGCACTACTTTGGGTATAATATTGCATATTCTGCAATATTTTTGGCATGCCTGTTGCAAGCACACATCGAAGAATGTGTTGGTTTTTTTGGAGGTACCATAGTGAGATGTGAATTAAATAAGCCGACTCCCTTGAGGGAATATCTAAATAGGTTTAGGTATAAAAACATATTTCTTCCTTGGTGATTCTGTATCCCCAGGGAATTCAAATATGACAAAACAACCATACAAGGATCCTTTTTCTGCGCACTTTTATGAATGGAGATATGCAGAGCGATTTTTTTTTGGTGTTCTGCCAGACAAAGCTAGTGAATTGAGTGTATTTTGGCTTCTTGGAAATAAAACAATCTGTTGGGCTGTTTTTGCAGTCTTTTGGAATCATATTGAGAAGCGCTTCTTGTAAATTTGACTTACAACTAGTATTTACAAATGGTTTGGTTTAAGTACAGTCTGTGGGCTGTCCTTTGTTTCAGTCCTATGTATTGATCCGTAGGTTAAATGTGTGTTTAAATGTGTATGTGGTTTTTTCCATTAGTGTAACTTCTGTAAGTAAATAGCGATGGGGCTATTTATGAAACAAATGGCTAAAGCGCTGTATTGTGTGTCCTGAGTGTTTGAACCCTTTCTGTTTATGTCTGAAATGAGCTCAATGTGTGTTTGTGTTTTTTTTATGTTTTCAGTCTGTTAAGTAAAATGTCAGATTAATTAATATTAAGTAGAAATTAAATTAAAATCCAGCAATTTACCATGTGATATGCTAAAATAGCTATATGTTGCTATTTAATTTATAGACTAAGTAAAAACGCATATGTACAAACTGTTAAATGCTTAAAAAAAGATAACATTAAAATTCACATTTACTAGGAATATAAAAGGCCTCAAAAACAAATTGTGTGTTTTGTAGAAAAACAAACTTATAGCATTTTTTTACTTACATACACTGTATTACATGTAAACAGGCAAACACTTCAGCTAAAGTGAATTTTTGCTAAATTCAAATGCATATTATTGCACACACATTTTAAAACTTGAAATGTCTGTTTTAAGTAAGACTGCCATCGTGCTCAGGTTTCAACACTGTGAAGGGCTCTTACTGCCGTTAAGGAACCAGATGTGTTTTTTGAAGGCCATGAATAACATAGGAATGTTTATTTAGCCGGGACTTCGCCGTTAGTTAATCATGGTTGGAACTTTGCATTTCAGAATAGTGTTTTAAAAGGTTACAAAATAAGGTTTATTATTTTGTATCACAGGAAGACATTTCAATTGCGGGTTTCCTCTCTTTAAGCATTTTTTTGTAAGCATATTCTTGGTTCTGTTACTAAATAATAATTGTCCTTTTAAAAAAAAAGTGGCGCAAAAATGTGTCATGTTTCAAGTTAGGCTTACGTGCTTAGGCTTGTGAATGAATGCGTCTAAAATGATAGGCAAGAGATGCAGCTTGCTTTTATATGTGGAATTATCAAAAATGATTGGGTTTATTAAAAATAATTATTAATTATGAAAAAATATTATTAAAAATAAGTGCTTATAAATTCGTTTTTTAATATTTATAAAGCTTAATACTCATACTATGACCTCCTAGCATTAAAATTTAATTTAAGTTGTGTTTTACTGCATAATGAGGACATTTGTATGTGGTATTTCACTTGGTGCTGGCGTAAAAACTCATTTTTCTAAGGAATTACATGAGATATGTCTAATGTCCAATCTCTGCGGTATACAACCGTTACAACGAAACTTTTACAACGCACTACCATTACAACGCGACCATTACCACGCATACCATTACAACGCATTGCGCTGGGGGGCGCTCTAGGATAGGGAATAAGTTTAATTTACTATCCAACACCTTCCCTAGTGTCCACGGGGACTGGAGTTGGAATAGTAAATTAAACTATTCACTATCCAGCACCCCAAAGCGCTATGCGTTGTAATGGTATGCGTGGTAAAAAACGCGTTGTAAAGGTATGCGTGGTAAAAGTATGCGTTGTAACGTCATACATCCAATCTCTGCAATCTGTAAAGAACATTCTGAGGATGATTAATATGTAGCACAAATATAGGATATTTATTTTTAAGTGCCCCAGGTGGCAAAGTGGAAATTGGGTGAGGGCACTATTTAGGCAGCATTTTTCTTTTCATTTAGAGTAGCTTTTAAAGTGCCTTAGGCTTCAGTAAATGCATACATTTAGGTATAGTACAAATTTGCAGGTTGTTCTCATTTGGGGTTGCTTTTAGTGGCTCAGTGAGCCAATGTGCCCAGTGCAGAGGTTTGAGTTTAATATCAGGGTTGAAGGTTTTAACTCTAGCTGGACCTACTGAGACGTTCAACCATTTAAGGTTGATGAAATGAGTACCATTGCATAGGGTGGTAACAAGCATTTGTTCTAAAGTTAGTATGTTGTGTTGTTGGGTTCTGTGAATTATTCACAGTAGATGTTTTTGAGTCTGGGAATAGGAGTGGAGTGTGGCCCCTAAAGGGAATAATATATATGGTATGTGGTTTTGGATAGGGTTGGTTATTGCAAGTTAGAAAGAGTTAGGAAGGATTTTTGTCTTAGACAGCTTCAGGGTGAAGAGAGAGAGGGCTGAGGAGAGGTAGATTTTGACCTTGAGGTCAGTAAGGTGGGGGTTAGCAGTATGTTGAAACAAGATGAGTTTTTGTATGACTTCTTTGAAGAAAAAATGTTTGTGTGTTTTTCACGTTTTTGCATTTTGTCCTTCTATGAATTGTTCCTGCAGGTCCTGTGTGTCAGAAGCGACACAGTAAGTTGTATTTGACAGCTGATCACCACTAACTGGTGACCGGTAGTCAAAAGTGGGGTGAGGAAAGTAAAAGAAAGTAATTTTAGTGTAATTTCGATTTTACGCCTGACAAATTAAGCAGGCCAGAATATTGGGTTTTGGGCTGCAGGTTCACAGTGCATAAAATGCATGCAATGGTGTTGTGTGTCATTGCTTATTTACATATGCTATTTTAATTTGCCTATGCTTTTTGTGCTTGGTATACAGCACGTATATCTGATGGCTGTGTGTTTTTTTATTTTATGTATGTTTTTGTTTTATGTTGTTGCTTCTGATACTATTACAAGTTTTCCTGTGTTGTGAGGGGATGTCATGACGATGTACATCTTTGAGCAACAGTTGGTTGAACTTGCTCTGATACAAAATTTCACAGATATGATATTTTCATACTGTGAACAAGACAGATAACACTTCACCAGGGCATCATGTCTATTTGGCTATAATGGTATTAAAGAAAAATAAAAGAAATATACAGGATCAAAGTGTGTCACCTGCAGTTAATCACGTTACTGCCCCTTCCCTCAAGGAACAGGCAGCCCTAGATTTATGTTTCCTTGATTGGACCTAAGGATGAAATTATAGATCTGTGACTCTTGTACAAGGTGACTTAATTTCTATATTGCATTAGTTAATCATGTTCTGCTTCCTAAGTACCAGGTGTCATTTTCCCCGGGGAAGGAACTGGAACAGTAGCCGAGATTACCGTATATGGTGTAGCGGCCAGCGGTAGAGTTAAAATTTGTGTAACTTTGGCCTTTTGTGTATCACCCGTACTCTTGGTATTATGTCACAAACTTGACTATCACCCGAGTAATTTCTCGTTCTTCCTATAGATTTTTATTTTGCCGCTTCTCTCCTTGACTGATGTTGTATTGTGCCTAGTTATTGGGGATTTTAGTTGTGTCCTAACCCCATTTCCCTTTTTTGTATTCCTTTCACCAGTCAGACCATTTATTATAATTGGTGTATTGTTCAGGTTCACACTTCCAGACTGCAGTGATGTACTAGGGACCCCAATATTATGTATAATTCCCTTTTGTATGACCAGATGGGTTTTTCAAGAATTTTACTTCATGCCCACTTGGATGTTTTTTTTTATATAGTCTGACTGTCAGGGTAGTGATGGAATGCACAGTTATTAAAGGGAGGTATCTACATGTCCCTGATAATCTGTATCATGTGCTTTCTCTTTTGAGGGGTTCTAGAAAAGGAATTTAGGAACACCTAGACTTAATCATTGAGAAAAATGTTTACCCCATTAGACGATGTCACCATGTATGAGGACATATATTCATATAGAATTCCCATGTAGTTATCTACCCTTAGATGGTAGAGGATATGCTCTCATATGGAAACCCAATTGAAGAGGCTAGAGGCACTGTTTTGCCTACTGCCTTTGTCTTTGTATTCTATGAGAATGACAGTGTATTTTAGATCACAATAGTCCCATGGCGTATGGCCACTCCTTTGAAGATTGCAGGCCACCTGCTTGCAGTCCCCATGTTAAATACAATTAACTGTTTTAGTACTGAATTGAAGGAAACTAACAACTGTGTCACATTTCCTACGTGACTAGTTTCTGCGGGATCGAGTCATGAACTGCAGAACACTGATTTAAGCCTAATTCCCATCATTGACAGCTACAGATGAATGGCAGACGTCTTGGCCCTACAGTCCCAGCACCCAGAAAATAGCAAGGCTGGACAGTGATCGCCAGCGCGCCATCAATGGTATCGCCAAAGCATCGTGCTTGCTTCATCAGAAGGCATTGAACATCAGAAAAGAAGGAGAAGCTGTTGATGGCAGGGTTGATTTGAGCCTTGAGTTTTCTACCTGTCATGTGCTGGTAACCTCTGACAGTGTGCAGTCCCTTGAACCCCTTGGCCTGAGTTTTGGCCACACACCCTCCCCCCCTTTTCTTTGCTCCAATGGAAGGGCAGTGCACCAGAGAATCCAAGATTGGCAAAAGGCACTAAATTGTGGTGCCCATGAAAGAGCAGCCTGAGCGTTCTCTGACACTGAATAATGAGTGTTGGAGCCTGAGAATGTAGACCCGGGTCTGCATGAGATGATCTGTGCCCATGACCAATGAAGAGCACATTATTTGTAGTGTCTGCTGCAGAGGAGAGACACTGGTGCACTGCCTTGAGACATTGAGACTTTCGAGTGAGCTGTGAGTGTTTGCCAGGAGGGCACTCCAACTAAGCAGTACTATTTTCATGAAGAGGCCTGAATCGAGAGGCCCAAATGCAGAAGAAGACAATGGAAGCAGATTTGATGGATGATAGAAGCCTGCCAGAGAGGCTTTGAACGGACTTTGGGCACAGTTGCACAAGCGATTCCAGTGCAATTGTATAAAGTAAATGTTAATTAAGTTCTCATTTGACTGAATTGCCATGGAAGAGGAAGTGGCTCTGCCTCTAGCATCCAAAAATGGTCCACCAGAAGTGAGTCTTTGTGCTACTATGTGTGTTCGGAGACCTGTCCCGAGAGAAGTAGAGAATAATAAGATGATGTTACAACAACACCTTGACGACCTAATGAATATCGATATAGACCTAGATTCAGATTAACATGAGTCTTAGGTTATTGCCTACGTAATGGCAAAAGGAGGGTCTGAGGTTCTGTAATTCTCGAGTCTGACTCCATTTTGTGTTGCCCTCACGTAGGCCTGTGAAGGTAGCCTGGCGAATAAAGTGGCCTGGCCTTCTTAGTTCATGTATACATTAACTAAGATTTCTTTTTGACTCTGAAACGAACTGTAAGAAACTGACCTCTTCACCTGAAACTGACCTCGCAAAGCCAATTTCCCTGATCGATCTTTGTCTGAGATTGCCAATCAATGTTCAAGACATCGTTAACTTTTAGTTTCCTTGCACATGCCTTATCTTGTTCATCATCTGTTACTATTTCTTTTTATGTTTCTTCATTACATGGGTTATGCTTTCAATTATAGGTTTGTCCGGCTTTTGGAGGTTGAATTTGGGACATTCTTAATGATTAATCTTTGGGTTGGGATACTGTACATGTAATCATGCCATGCCCTGCAGTGCCATCTAAATCAGATTAACCTTTGTGAACTATGTAATTATAATGTTTTGCCGATATCCTGATAAAACCCCAAAGGCTACTCACCTGCTGACCCTCCAGATTTTCCATTTGTTTAGGAATGTAATTGGTACAACTCCCTTACATGCCTGGGGCAGGATAAAGAGTATATAAGAATTGAAGTAAGACCATTCTAGCAGACTGCCTCATTCAGTTGCTAAGGCTTCTGTGTGACGTAGTCTCACTCATTTGAGGTTCATAAAAATGTACTTTTATATTCCAGCTTCTGTGTCAAGTTCTTCTTTGTGAGTTTAAAAGGACTAAGTATCAGTGGAACCCCTGAGAAGTGGATTTTTGATTTCTACACGCCTCCCTGTGAAGTCACGGGCTGTCACCGACAGCAGCCGCTTGCTTAGTCCGTTTCTGGGGCGGTCCTGGCACATTCAATCCCTTGAAACATTTACCACGATGCCAGCAAAGTTCCAGGACAGTTTGTATAGACGGGGCCTTGTATTGCGCGCCAGGCAGACGTGAAATATATGCCACAATGATCACCTTCTTCCAAGTAATCCAAAGCCACAGCGGGCACTTGTTTGGAGGATTTTAATGCACAGAATGAAACAGCATGATGCATTTAGGCTAACACGCCTTCCTCAGACGCTGCTCCATTATGGGGTGCCTCCTCCTCCCTCCTTTGTAGATTGCTAAGGCCCTCCCATGCGTGGGAGATCAGGTGATTCAGTTGCCGTGAGATACCAGTAGTTTGATGCACAACTACCGTTCCCAGAGTGCATCAGATAGATTCCGCTGGCAACCAAATTCAATGTTCTTAAAATTTGAAAATACCAAGCAAAGGAGGGGCCATGTAGTGGCTGGCGACCCCCTTCTTTGAGTGTTAAAAAGTCCCCTCGGGTCCCCAACATCCATCGAGTCAAAGCAGGGCCGTGAAGCGGGAGGGAATCCACCCGCCTCCCTGTGAAGTCACGGGCTGTCACAGACAGCAGCCACTTGCTTAGTCCGTTTCTGGGGCGGTCCAGGCACATTCAATCCCTTCAAACTGTTACCACAATGCCAACAAAGTTCCAGGACAGTTTGTATGGACGGGGCCTTGTATCGCGCTCCTGGCAGACGCGAAATATATGCCACAATGATCACCTTCTTCCAAGTAATCCAAAGCCACAGAGGGGTACTTGTTTGGAGGCTTTTAATGCACAGAATGAAACAGCATGATGCATTTTGGCTAACACGCCTTCCTCAGACGCTGCTCCATTATGGGGTGCCTCCTCCTCCCTTCTTTGTAGATTACTAAGGCCCTCCCATACGTGGGAGATCAGGTGATTCAGTTGCCGTGAGACACCAGTAGTTTGATGCACAACTACTGTTCCCAGGGTGCATCAGATAGATTCCCCTGGCAGCCGAATTCAATATTCTTAAAATTTGAAAATGCCAAGCAAAGGAGGGGCCATGTAGTGGCTGGCGACCCCCTTCTTTAAGTGTTAAAAAGTCCCCTCTGGTCCCCAACGTCCAAAACCCCATAGCCGGAGTCAAACCAGGGCCGTGAAACGGTTGGGAATCCACCCGCCTCCCTGTGAAGTCACGGGCTGTCACCGACAGCAGCCGCTTGCTTAGTCCGTTTCTGGGGCGGTCCTGGCACATTCAATCCCTTGAAACTGTTACCACGATGCCAGCAAAGTTCCAGGACACTTTGTATGGACGGGGTCTTGTATCGGGCTCCTGGCGAAATATATGCCACAATGATCATATATATATATATATCCAAGCCAAGAATAAATGTATTTGAAAGTAATATGCTGAGTGCAATCTTCTTTGTGCCTCGTCAACTTGTGAGTCGCCGCTTTAACATATATATATATATATATATACTAGCAGCACGTTTTTCGGGTATGAATTGCTGCCGGCCAGTAGTATATTGTTTTGTAGGATTTCGTTTTGATAGCATTTCTTACCTGTGACAGGCCTGTGGAACGCTCCGATTCACAGTGCACTGCTGATGCACTTAAGAGTGTGCGTTCAGTAGTGTGTGAACTCGAGTTTCCCTACTTTATTTTTCCTTGCAATATTATATAGCGCGAACTCAACAACATGGCATGAGCACAATTTACATTACAGAAGAACACATTCATATGTGGTAGGCACGGGGAGACAAAGCGATTTGCCTGGAATTTGCCTGGAATCACAGGATATTGAGCTGATGCCGAGATTCGAACGTAGCTCCCCAGCTCTAAAGTTCGCAATTCTAGAACTTGTGGCGGGACGTGTGTCTAAAAGTGTATGTCGGTGCTGGCCATCAATAAGAGAGACCTGTGCATTTTTCAAATGGGTGGTGAAAAAATATGAGTATGCTGCTGAAGATGTGCTTACCGGGGGAGGGTAAACACCCATTATTCCGCAACTTTCTTTCCGCATACCATCACTCCGCATACTTTCATTACAAAAGTACCATGACTCCAAAATGCCATTATTACGCATGGCATTACATTTTATATGCTTTTACCACGCATACATTTACAACGAAATTCGTTGTAAATGCATGAATGGTAAAAGCATGTTTTTTTTTATGTTTGGATAAGGAAAGTATGGGTATAGGAGTATATGTTTTGGGGTACTGAGGTATATGTTTTGGGGTGTTTGGGTATTTTAAGGGTTCAGATATAGTTTTGGGTTATGGGGTACAGGGGTAGTTTTAGGGTTTAGGGATAGGTATGGGTTTTGGGTTTAAAGGTTATTTTTAGGGTTCAGGGGTAGGTTTGGGTTTTGGGGTACAGGGGTATTTTAAGGGTTCAAGGCTAGGTTTGGGGTTTGGGGTACAGGGGTATTTTTAGGGTTCAGGGCTAGGTTTGGGTTTTGGGGTACAGGGGTATTTTAGGGTTCAGGGGTAGGTTTGGGTTTTGGGGTACAGGGTTATTTTTAGGGTTCAGGGCTAGGTTGTGGAGAAGTGTGGCTCAGGGGTTAGAGGCGGCAGACCCGGAAGCTGAGATCAGCCCTGGAACAGGGTTCAATTCCCCGCCTCGGCGGGTCTTGGGCTCAAAAATTCCACGGACTCGATAATTCTCGCTCCGGTGCCTTCTCAACTCACGGGTTCACACTCTGCGACTCTGGGCAATAGCTTGCTTAATCTCCACAACGGCCCCTCGCGGCGGGATGCCTGGCTTTCACCTTGTGGATACCCTGCCGGGGTTATCTCACAGGGGAATACCAGGACGGGTTCCCTAAGCAAGCGCTGGGAAACCCTTTGTGGGTAGCTGTGCGCTATATAAGCTCAAAATACATACATACATACATACATACATACAGGTTTGGGTTTTGGGGTACAGGGGTATTTTTAGGGTTCAGGGGTAGATTTGGGTTTTGGGGTACAGGGGTATTTTGAGGGTTCAGGGCTAGGTTTGGGTTTTGGGGTACAGGGGTTTTTTAGGGTTCAGGGGTAGGTTTGGGTTTTGGGGTACCGTGGTATTTGTAGGGTTCAGGGCTAGGTTTGGGTTTTGGGGTACAGGGGTATTTTTAGGGTTCAGGGGTAGGTTTGGAGTTTGAGGTACAGGGGTATTTATAGGGTTCAGGGCTAGGTTTGGGTTTTGGGGTACAGGGCTATTTTTAGGGTTTAGGGATAGGTTTGGGTTTTGGGGTACAGGGTATATTTATAGGGTTAAAATGGGTTAGTGTTTAAGGGTGTTGGGGTATTTTAAGGAGTAAGTGTGGGTTATGATTATGCAGTGCAGGGATATTTAAAGGGAGCAGGGTGGGATTAACACACGATATGAGACATGGCATGAAGGGCGGAACGTACCACACACCCCCAGCGTTTGTCACGCCCCCAGCACACGCCCACAGCACAACGCAGACACGCCTACAAGGGACTACTTTGCTGGCACGGTTCTTTTACCTTTTTAAATGTATATGGTGGACGTCTGCATAGCCTATGTCCTTCTGCTGCAACTGCCCTTTCCAACGCTGTATTGGGTGTTGTGATTGGTGCTGTGGTTCCTGAGATTACCCGCCTCAAAGGTTTGGGCTCTCTCTTTATTATATTAGTATGGGTACATATATATATATATGTATATATATATATATATATATATATATATATATATATATATATATTTCCAACGCCAAGTCCCACGGTCCTCGGGACTCGATTTTAAAAAAAGAGCACTCAAAACCGCTCCAGCGTGGTTTCGCCAAGTAGTTTTATTACAGAAACTTCTTGCAGTTTTTGGCAAGGTTACAAACGCGTTTCGGCGTTGCCGCCTTTGACAGTGTAAACCAGCGTTTTTTTGTTAGATGATTTAAATAAAATTCATAGTGACAACCTGTCACGTGTTCTAAAAGGGGTAGGCATAAAAAACGGCACAGAGCTTGTAATTACATCATTACTTGTGGCGGCCATCTTATAGTGGTTCAGTACCATATACAGTCAATCACATCAATATCACTTGGTACTATAGCATTATACATTCAACACATTTATATACACAATTCATATAATTACGGCAATCAATTGATTTGTTTGATCCTTCATGTGTATTATAGGTGGTGGGTAATATTGTCAAACATATTACTGGACGCCTATCTTTTTGGTGCCGTTCATTCGCAAAACCCACAACGATCCCGTTTAGAGCTTTGTCGAATGGTTCACGGATTTAGGATCAATGGAACAATAACCTGTCTTTGGTTTTGTACAGTCAGGCCCTAAATAGGCTTATTTCATGTTATTCAAGTTGTGTACCTACACAAATCGATTTTAATTGTTCCAAAGTTTTACTGTTTTCAGGGATTAGGCAGATACCATTTTTTCTTTCCTCCTCTTCTCTTTTCTATTTTCTCAGAATTTACATACTTATGTGGCAGAGGGTCAAGGATGACAACGTTTTAGATATGTGTCCACATTTCTTCTTCGTTGTTCATCCCTCCTGGGGTCTTGGTCTGGAGCTGGATAATGAACCTAGATTCTAAGGTTCTTAATTTTTTTACTCAGTTCCCCCCTCTGTCAGGTCTGACTAGTTGATCCAGTATATAGTAGGTGAGTAAGTTGCTGTTACTGTTGTGCATCAGCTCGAAATGCCAAGCTACAGGGTAGCTTTGGTCCTTCGAGGTGATGGCCCTCATGTGTTCAAGGACTCTAAGTTTGTTTTGTTTTACTGTACTCCCTATATACTTTTTCCCGCACGGGCATATCAAGCAGTATACAGTATAATCTGAATTGCAGTTGAGCAATTTCGATATCTTAGTTTTGGTTTTCCTCCCTGGTACTTGATATTCTTTGACCTTCTGCGAGTTTTTACAGGCCTTGCACTTCATACAGGGAAAAAAAAAACTGTCGATTTTTTCTTTTTTCTGCTTTCATAGTGGCTGTCTACTAGATGGTCCTTGAATGAGTTTCCCTTTCTGTAGGAAAGGGGAGGACAGTTAGATAAGGATTTCCCTATTACAGACTCTGTCTTTAAAATGTTCCAGTTCTTTCCCATGATATTAAAGACTTCTGGTGACTTTTCTGAATAGAGTGTAATCATTCTGATTACTGATTCGCCAGATTTTGGTTTGTCTATTAGTAGGTCATTTCTCCCCACTAAATTGCTCTTTATTTCGGCTTGGTCCAGAATTCCTTTACAATATCCTCTCTGTAGAAATCTTTTCCTAGACTGATCTTTCGCCTTCTCAAACGCCTGTTTGGTCGAGCAATTGCGTTTCATCCGCAAAAACTCTCCCAGGCGAATGTTGTTGATTACGCTGCGGGGATGATAACTTTCTGAGTGCAGAATTGTATTTCCCGCGGTGGAATTCCGATAAACTGCAGTTTGGATTGTGCCATCCTCGACATAGACCCGAAGGTCCAAGTAGAAGACCTCACTCTTGCTAATATATTACCTACTGGCGGTCGGTAGGTAGTTATAGTTAGGATTGTTTTCCATAGGGAATCCGCAACATTCTATTGGGAATAACTTTGGCGCCGGTTGAGGAATCTGCCTGACATTTTCCTGAAATTTGCCTCGCTGCACTCCGCTCCTTCCCTGAAAGTTTGGGGGGGATTCGTCAAGCGGGGGCCGAGATAAAAGGGGGGTCCCAAAACGTGTTTTCCCCATGTTAATTTCCATAGGGCGGTTGGACTCACTTTTAGACCGAACGGCTGAATGGATTTCCACCAAACTTGGCAAATTTGTAGGGACTGGTAGCCCGATGTGCCTTTGCTATGTCTCAAGATATGTGCTCCAGTGGATTTTGAGTAATTTAGGTAAAAAAAATATATATATATCTATAAGCGTGCCCCGGTACGCGCACCGGGACGTGCTCCAGCGCGCTACGCGAGTTCGCGAGCGGAAAGCTGATTGGCTCTCGGGTGTCTGTCAACATTCCAAACAGTCCGGAGTGGCCGCCATCTTGTGTCTCGGTAGGATCGAGACACAAGAGGTGGCCAAAACAAAGGGGGAAATGACCAAAAGGGGGCAGGGTAGACCCCCCCTGACCCCCTAGGTTTGATGTGGGGGCCATAAAAGGGCCCCGCGGGGCAAAAAAACCCAACTTTTTTTTTGATTTGCGCAGGGGGAGCGCCCGGTACGCGCACCGGGGAGCGTACCGGGGAGCGTACCATGGGGAAAAAAGAATGCCAGATTTTGCATTTTTTTTATAAATTGGAGGTAGTTCTAAAAAGAACTGTTTTTTTTATTCTTTTTGTTGTTTTATATTTTTTTATTGTTTTTTTGAACATTTTGTACTTTTTTTGGCTTTTATGAACAATTTTATATTTCTTTGGGAATTTTTATGGGGACAAAGAAAAAACAGGGAATTGTAAACGGCTCAACTGGAGCAAAAACAATCAGGAAAAAATTAAGGTTTCTTTGGGCACTTGTGGTTGTCACCAGCACGGTTGATGAGTTTAACACTTTGCTCACCATAGCAAATTGTACGCCCACAAAATATGCAAACAATTTTGAAATTTCCAAACTGGGTTTGGTTGTTTGGGACCATCTCCCTTGTCTCTGGTCCCGATGGAGTGGGTTGGGTACTTTGGGAGGTGCTGGGAGAATATTGGGGAGGGTTTCTGGTCAGTTCTCTGACGTCTGCCGCACTATAGTTGTTAGGGTGCCGGCGTTGCATGTGGCGAATCATGGTGTTGTTGCCAAAAGAATATTTTTTGGCAGGGTTCCCCCTGGAAAGTACAGTGCCACAGATCAAACAAGTAACCTTTGGCGCATTTACTTTCTTGAGGCATTTTGGGATTTAAAAAAATTCCCACACAATGTGCTCCTTTGGCTTGTAGGGGGTAGTATCTTCGGGCAGGTAGCACCGACTCTCCTCCTCCTCCTCCTCCTCCTCTTCTTCATCTCCAGCACTGTGGTGTTGTGGTGGTCCTCTTGGTGGTGGTGGTGGTGGTTGAGATGCTCCTGTTGCTGCTGCTACTGTAGCCATTTCACAGTACAAATAGGTACTAATAGGTCTGGAAACAGGTCTTCCTCACTCAAAGTACAAAGTGAGAATGAGGAAAAAAGGTGGGGGTTTTCATCATTAGGAAAACAAAACTGTCCTGAACCAATGAAAAGTGTTATTTTCAGGTCACATGGCCAGGGCTTTCATCATTTGGAAACCAAAACTGTCCTGAACCAATAAAAAGTGTTATTTTTAGGTCACATGATCCGACGCGCTTACGCTATGCGCCCCGGGGCGCTTACGTAGCGTGATCGTATGCGCTCGGGTGCTTCCGGGTGCGCTTACGCCGTGCGTATCACGCTGAGGCGGCTACGCGATACGTCACGATGATGTTTTCGTTCGCGGCAATAGCGCTAACGGGACGCTCACCGGTACGCGCACCGGGACGCGCCGCAAGACTGCGCTTACCCGTGCGCTCACCGGTATGCGCACCGGGAGCGCTCAAGGGCAAAAAAATAAAAAATAAATATATACATATAAAAATAGTAATACATAAATATACAATATAGGATTCATCATAAAAAATATTATATTTGATAGCAATAGAAATTTGCTATTAAAAAAACTTTGAAATTCACTGAAAAAACATAGGTTTGAGGCCCTATATATAGTTAGGTATTAGCATTTTCAAAACCTCTGAAATTCACTGAAAAAACCATAGGTTTCACACCAGTTATAGTTAGCTGGAAATTTTACTGACATAAAACCATTGAAATTCCCACGTTATATTTAGTTGGACTCACTATAACTTGGGCGCCTGCAATGCACTGCTGATGACGTCACATATTACATCACTCATGACATGGTCAGTGACATCACTCATGACATCACTGATGACACCATCCTTGTGACAGAGTGACAGACCTCCTTTCAGTGTAATGTAACCCTTGAAACACATATTCAAAAATAGAAACTAACATTTTCAAAAAAATGGAGATACCCATACCAGTTACAACAACCAATTCAGTAATTCCACCATCTATATACACATCCACTCATTCAGCAACAGTTCTATATAGTCACTCATGCATATACTCACTTATCATATGTAGTGATACACATATACATCCTGTTACACACTGACAGTCATCCAAAAGTTACTCACACACATACTCACACATGCAAATAAACTATTGAACATCCATTTATTTGCATATACAACTATACACACACTAGCACATTACTTCTAAGGAAACTTACACATACTTACTCTCTTAAACAATCACTTATAGAAACACATACTTATTTAAACAGGAACTCTTTCAATCTCTCACTCTCACATATACTCACTTATCTACATCAATACTCACATATACTAGATTAAAACATATGTAGTTACTCATAAAGACACTAGTGAGACAGTCATTCACTCACTAACACACACATATACACACTCATCCACCCATACAGTCCTGCACATATGCTGTCTTCTAAACACATACAAACAGTGAGTTAGTCATTGATGCATTTATGTGCTAAGTAACACCCCCACGAAACCATACAGACGCTCATACTGATACTAAAAAAAATCTAATACCACATATACACACACATGTAGCTACTCACCAACCCATGTAGCCACTTATACACAAAGTGAAACACTGATACAAACATTTAAATATTTAAACAATACTCGCTAATATATGTATTCACTAAGATACACTTAATAAGCCAGTTAACCAATCAATTTTTTTAAAAAAAAACATCCATTAAGACACTTATTTAAACATTTATTCTTCCATCGACCTTTACATAGACATATATAAAACATATTTATTTTTCAGAAAGACACACATTCACTGGATGGTGTCATCAGTGATGTCATGAGGGATGTCACTGACCATGTCATGAGTGATGTAATATGTGACGTCATCAGCAGTGCATTGCAGGCGTGCAAGTTATAGTGAGTCCAACAAACTATAACGTGGGAATTTCAATGGTTTTATGTCAGTAAAATTTCTAGCAAACTATAACTGGTGTGAAAGCTATGGTTTTTTCAGTGAATATATATATATACATATATGGCGCCGGTTGACGAATCTTCAGGAAATTTTCAAAACTGAAAGTTTCGGGGTGATTCACCAAGCGTGGGCTGAGAAAAAAGGGGGGTCCCAAAACGTGTTTTCTCCATGTTATTTTCCATAGGAAACTTTAGACACGGCTACAGCCCGAACTACTGAACGGAATTACACCAAATTTGGCAAAAAGGTAGCCCTTGCTTCAGAAAGAACTCTTTTTGTTAAATGGTGTAAATCCGTTTAGTAGTTCCTGAGAAATTTAACAAAAAGAGGTCAGAAAAACAATTTCCCATAGGAAATTTTAGACACGGCTACAGCTCAAACTGCTGAACGGATTTACACCAAATTTGGCAAAAAGGTAGTGCTTGGTTCAGAAAGCGCCCTTTTTTTAGGCCAATGTATGAGACCCCCAAGGGTGAAATAAAGGGAAATAAACTGGAGGGTGGAGGAAGAAAGAGCCACAAGGTGGATTGTGAAGGCCAGGCAGCCTGGGTATTCTTCACCCCGGCCTTTGGCATATCTGGTGCGTGCTGGAAAAAAAACACTCTGGGCCCTTGTGCTTATTTTTTATAATTGTTTTAATTAATCTATGTAGACTTCCTTTAGAGGACTTACAGATGTCAAACTCAGTTACTGTATTAACTCAGGTTTTTGTTCACAGCCCTGGGCACCAGGGCCCATCAGCTCCAGCCAGCTTTGTGTACCTTTGTGCCTGTGGTATTGTGTTCCTGCTGTGCTCATGATGAAGCTTGGGAGGGGATGTCCTGAGAGTAACGTTTCTGTTTAGGTCACATGCACTCCTCTCTCGTTGCTGAAAGCCACCTGGTTTGTCTCCCCTCTTCTACACACTGATAGAATCCCTTCATGGGCACATTTCAACAGCAGAGGGGTCACTTTTATGGCCGTCATTGTTAATTCATTGAATTGTATTTTGTGACATCGGATGAGTGAATTTTATGTTCCGCTTCACAAATACGTGTAGTAGAACGTAAGCCTGGAATGTGCACATGTATGCGGATGGAAAATCAACATACAGCACAACTCCTCCTTGGTGAGATGCAATTATGCACCAACATTTGCACCTACTAGCACATGAAAACAAGCATTGAAAATGCAATAGGTCTCGCCTTTCATTAAGTTAAAGCCATTTGCTTTGCTATACAATACCATTAGCAAAGCAAATGGCTTTAACTTAATTAAAGGCGAGACCTATTGCATTTTCAATGCTTGTTATAAATGGTGTAAATCCCTTCAGTAGTTGCTGAGAAAATCAAAAAATAAAAGTTTCGATATGTAGAGACCCGGAGTATCTGCGCACCCTCCCAATCACAAGCTTTATGCTAATTGGCTGTCAACACTCCAAACCAGGAAGTGTTGGCAGCCCCGCCCCCTCCCTGCCGCACTCTGCAAACGCACCCTGTGGCGCTTTTTATAATGGCTAATTAATTCCCCTTAAATACTTGGAGTCCCTGGGGGCCAACTAGCCCACCAGGTACCTCCAGTAAGCGCCACAGGGCTGCGTTGCAGAGAGGTGGTCCAGGCCATGCACCTTTTTACACCTTTTGCAACGCAGCTCTGTGGTGCTTACTGGAGGTACCTGGTGGGCTAGTTGGACCCCAGGGACCCTCAGGATTGAAGGAGACTTAATCCCCCAACTGGGGGTCATTGCCGGCTCTCTCTGGTACATTAGGATCATGATAATCTTAGGAGGATGATGGTGCTGAGTGGGCACAGGAGTCACAGAAATTAAGTTTGTATTTTGTATTTACCTGCATGTGTCTTTCATATGCCAATACCCCTTTAATAAAATACTTCCGCCGAACATTTGCTTATTGTTTAATATCATGGTACAACAACTATTTACAGTGCGATCATCTTAGAAAAGAGAAAAAGGTTAGTGACATTCCATTTTATGAGTTTTGCAGTGTTTCAAGATCATTACAGTTCTCTTTCCATGGACTTGTTTGCTTTTACTTATGAAAAACAGTCAGAGTGTCACACATTTGGCAGTGGAATGTCACACATATGGCCACTAAAACCACACACACAGATGAGTTAAAACGTCCAGGTTTAATGATTATGCTGTGATATAACCACACACAACCAACAACCACACACAACCACACACACAACCACACACAACCACCCAACCACACACACAACCACAACCACATACACAACCACACACACACACAACCACACACAGTCACACCCGACCACACACACACAACCACACACACACACAACCACACACACACACAACCACACACACACACGCACACAACCACACACATACACACACAACCGCACACACAACCACTCCCACAGCCACACACAAACCCACCCACAACCACACGCACAACCACACAAACACCCACACACGACCAGCACACACAACCACAACCACACACACAACCACACACACAACACACAACTACACACACAACTACACGCATCCACACACACAACCACACACAACAACACACAACCACACACACAGCCACACACACAACCACACACACAAACACAAAAACACACAACCACACACACAAACACAACCACAACCACACATACAACTATACACACAACCACACACACAACCACACACACAACCACACTGTCAGTGCTCACTTTCAACAGACACCATTTGTCATTAGTGCACGCTTTCACCGGGCACAAACACCACCAGCCGTCAGTGCAGGCTTTCACTGGGCACAAACACCACCAGCCTTAAGTGCACGCTTCCACCAGGCACACACCTCCAGATGTCAGTGCACGCTTTACCAGGTACACACACACCACCAGCCGTCAGTGCACACTTTCACCATGCACACACACACACCATCAGTGCACGCTTTCACCAGGCACACACACACCCCCAGCCATCAACCGGAGGGGAACGACCGCAGTGATGGCAAATGCCTCCAAATGTGCAAGCATGCTACAATTGATGCATACATTTGAAGCGTGGTGATAGGGCCTCATGAGCCTGCGTCTTAGGGTGATTAGTTGACTGGTTAGTGACCGCATGCCTAATCTGGCTTTATTCCATACCCTACAGCAGCTCCGTAGAAGTGGCCGGAGTCCTGCCTCGGCTTGTGTTCTTATACCGGAAGAAAAACCTAGACATGATTGCCTCTAAAAAAAGACTAGAGAGCTGACCCAAAATGGCGGTGCCCATCGGGACACTGCTGGTCTATAGTCTGTCATCTATTTTTTCTTCTCTTGATCGCATTTTTGGGAAAATTTGCGCAGTACTTTCTAAATAAATCTCATTCGTGCCGCAACATATTAAATTAATTTGAAAGCGATTTTTTCCCTAACACATATCACTATCCTCATAACATCACATAGCCTATCGTCAAAAATATAAGTGCTCCCACGTCACTCGTAGGTCGAAGCACACCCCGCCCCGTATAGGGACGGGAAGACCCCAATGATGGGAGAATTACACTATGGGATTCATAGTGTGTGAGGGGTATTTTAAAAACACACAGTGCCCTCATTCTGCCACCCGCAGAGAGGCCTAATTTTCACATTGCAGTGTATTCACGAGTTTAGAGAAATATACAAAATCATATAAAATTAGTCACCACTTACAATGATAGAATCCCATTGTTTACAAGTCCCCTGGGGGCCAACTAGCCCACCAGGTAACTCCAAGAAGCACCAGAGGCCTGTGTTGCAGAGAGTTGGCCCAGGCCACGCCCCTTTTTACATCTCTCTGCAACGCAGCTCTGTGGCGCTTACTGGAGGTACCTGGTGGGCTAGTTGGACTCCAGGGACCCTCAGGATTCAAGGGGACTTAATCCCTCAACTTAAAAAGGGACGCGCTTGCACAGTGGTAAAGGGAGGGTGCGGGGCACGTTATAGTTAGAAATTAACAATTAAAAAAACCTTTGAAATTCACTGACAAAACCATAGGTTTCAGGCATGTTATAGTTAGAAATTAGCATTTAAAAAAACCTTTGAAATTCACTGAAAAAACATAGGTTTCAGGCACTTTAAAGTTAGAAATTAGCATTTAAAAAAACCTTAGAAATTCACTGAAAAAACATAGATTTCAGGGGCATTATAGAATAGACATTTCACTCATACAAAACCATAGAAATTCCCCCTTATAGTTAGTTCAGCTAACTATAACTCGCGCCCCCGCAATGCACTGCTGATGACGTCACATATTACATCACTCATGACATGGCCAGTGACATCACTGATGACATCACTCATGACATCTCAAATGACATCACTGCTGACATCATCCATGTGATAATTTCATACATCATCTCACACCCTGATATAACTTTTGATACACCCACTCTAAATTACAGACTGCCATTCTTAAAACCATAGACACTCCAACAACAATAACTTCATACCCACTCTCTGAGTCTTAGGTCTACACACACATCCACTCACTCACCCGTACAGTCACTCATACTTACGGTCACTCAGAACAGGACTATCATATGCACTCATACACCTATATAGACACTCACACACTGCCACTCATCCATAGAGGTACTCACACACCTAGTCAGTCATGCAAATAATGAACCACCCTCCCATTTACTCACCAATACAGTTATACACACACAAGCTCACTTACTCATACAAATACTAGCACATTCTTACGCTCTTATACAATCACTGATACAAGTACACACTCATCCATACAGCCTCTCTCACAATCACACACTCTCACTTTTAGCCATTTACACACTTTAACACACATATATACTGCCTTTCACATATGTAGTTACTCACACATGTTCAACTGAGATATACATTCATTCACTAACACACCCATACACACACTCACCCACCCATACAGTCCATCACAGATGCACTCTTGAAACCATCCACCCAGTTAATCACCCACTCACACATCTATGCACAGAGTCACACACACCCCACACACACAAACACTCAGGTACCCATACAAATACTCAGACAACCAATCAATAACTCATATAGACACTCATGTGGCTATTCACAAACCCATGCAGCCGCTCACACACCAACAGACAGACAGATACAGACATTCACACAGTTTAGTCACTAACCCATGCATTCAGTAAGATATGTTTAATCACTCACTTATAGAGTCAGTCACGCACCTACTAAATCCTCCATTCAGACACTTATACACCCACTCATTGTTCAATATGCCGTTCCCTAATTATATTAAACATATTTCAAATCTACAGAAACACACAGTCACTGGATGATGTCATCAGTGATGTCACTGACCATGTCATGAGTGATGTAATATGTGATGTCATCAGCAGTGCATTGCGGGGAGAGGGTTATAGTTAGCTGAACTAACTATAACGGGGGAATTTCTATGGTTTTGTACGAGTGAAATGTCCAACTAACCATAACGCCCCTGAAAACCATGGTCTTTTTCAGTGAATATATATATATATATATATATATATATATATATATATATATATATATATATATATATATATATATATATATATATATATATATATATATATATATATATATATATATATATATATATTCACAGAAAAAACCATAGGTTATAGTCCATATATAGTTAGGAATTTGCATTTACAAAACCTTGAAAATTCAATGAAAAAACCATTGGTTATAGAACATATATAGTTAGGAATTTGCATTTACAAAACCTTATTTTACTCGCATAAAACCATTGAAATTCCATATATAGTTAGATGCGCTAACTATATATCGCGCACCCGCAATCCACTGCTGATGATGTCACATATTACATCATTCATGACATGGTCAGTGACATCACTGATGACATCACTGATGACATCTCAAATGACATCACTGATGACATCACTGATGACAACATCCAGTGACTGTATGTTTCTGTAAAGTTAAAACATGTCTTACATTTTGAAGAATGAGTGGATGTATAAGTGTCTGGATGAAGGATTTAGTAGGTGCATGACTGACTGTATGAGTGAGTGATTAAATGTGTCTCACTAAGTGCATGGGTTAGTGACTGGGTTTTAATTTGTGCATCATTATATCTGTTGTTCTACAAACTGCTGCATATGTTGATCAGTAGCTATATGAGTAACTGTATGGGTTATTCATTGGTTGTCCAAGTATTTGTATGGGAAACTGACTGTGTGTGTATGGGTGGCTGGGAGGTGTGTGACTCTGTACATAGATGTGTGAGTAGTTGATTCACTATATGTATGGGTTCAAAAGTGCATGTGGAAACAGCTGTATGGGCGGTTGACTGTGCATGAGAGTATTAGTGAGTGAATGGATATCTCAGTGCTACATGTCAAAGTAAGTACATATGTAAAACACAGTACATGTGAGAGTTGACATATATAAATAACTGTACATAAGAGCCAGTGAATGTGTGAGTGGCTGCATGGATCATTGTGAATAAGTATCAGGGATTGTGTAAGAGAGTAAATATGTGTTATTATATGTTTGAATTAGTAAGGTGTGTATAACTGTATAGTTGAGAAAATGGAGGTGTGATTGATTTTTTGCATAACTGACATGGTGTGTGAGTAACTCCATGGATGAGTGACAGTCTGTGACTGTCTGTTTACACTGATTGTATCTAAGGTTATATTAGAGTCTGAAGAGGTTCGTGGTATTATCACATGAATGATATCATCAGAGATATGATCAGTCTTGTCAAACGAGATGAGTGATGTCATCAGTGATGTCACTGACCATGTCATGAATGATGTAATATGTGACATCATCAGCAGTGGATTGCGGGTGCGCGATATATAGTTAGCGCATCTAACTATATATGGAATTTCAATGGTTTTATGCGAGTAAAATAAGGTTTTGTAAATGCAAATTCCTAACTATATATGTTCTATAACCAATGGTTTTTTCATTGAATTTTCAAGGTTTTGTAAATGCAAATTCCTAACTATATATGGACTATAACCTATGGTTTTTTCTGTGAATTTCATTGGTTTTTTAAAAGCTAACATCTGTAGCTGTAAAATGTATTCTACTTTAAAACCCAAAATATATTTTAGATGTTTATTGATAATTTTTATTGAAATATTTTTTTTCTTCGCTTCCGGTAAGCGAACCGGGAAGCTTTCCGTTAGCTCATCTTGATGCCGCGATCTAGTACGCGAACCGGTAAACGTTACGTTAGCGGAACTGTGACGCGTCGCGGAAGCGCGACGTATCATTGTCGCGTAATGCGTCTTATGACGCGCCGCTTTAGCGCTCCCGAAAGTGCTCGGGACCGCGAACCGGAAACGATGCGGGACGCGGCGCGCACCGCGTAACGTGAGCGGAACAAGTCATGTGACTTGTTTATCAAAGTTTTCATTGGTTCATTTCACTTTTGGTTTCCAAATGATGTATGACTAGGTCATGTAACCTAAAAATAACACTTTTCATTGGTTCAGAACTTTTGCTTTTCCAAAATCACGTAAACCCCTTCTTCTTTCCTCACTCTGACTTTCATCTTGGTGAGAGAAAGACCATTTTCCATTTTGATTGCAATGGCTTCTATCTTTGCTTCAGCTGGTGGACCCCCACCACCACCTCAACCTCCTCATGACAAGAGAGGACCACCATCTCAATTCATCTCAAACAGAGAGGAGGAAGAAGACGACTTAGAAGAAGAGGACACTGATGAACCTGAATTTATTCAGGAGTTGCCCCGTGTTTCCGGAAGGAAAACAAGTTTCATTTGGCAATTTTTCTCAATTCCTCGAGGGGAGAAGAAGGTTAATGCCAAATATGCCACCTGCCTAATTTGCAAAAAAAGATTATCTCGAGGCACAGAGAAAAAGTATAGTATGGGCAACTATACTATGCATCGCCATATGGTCAGGTGGCATCCATTAAATTACAGCCGGGCAGAGTTAAAGGATCTGCAAGATAATCCCCCGACAACTCCTGTAGCCAAATCAACTTCTAATATCTCTTTGACTGTAAGAGAGGCACAGGAAACTGTGCCAAACATACAGCCAAACTTCAAGCACATGAAGTTAACGTGCATACATTGTGGTGCTATGCTCTCATGTGGCAACATGAGCGTAAACTTAATCAACTTGGTGTTTGATAACCATAACTGCCCTAACCCACCCAAGCAGTAATTTTTTCTTTGCTCCTGTTGAGCCCTTTTCAATGCCTGTTTTTTTGTTGTTTCCCCTCCATGAAAAACACAAAAAAAACATAAAAATGTTCTAAAAATACAAAAAAAACAAAAAATGTTCTGAAAAAAAAATAAAATAAAACAACAAAAACATTAAAAAAAAGTTCTTTTCAGAACTACCTCCCCTTTCAAATAAAATTGCTAGAATGTTTAGCACTCTAGCAAGCTCTATTTCTTTTGGTTCGCTTCAAGTTCGCTGCCCGGTTTGCGAACTTGAAGCGAACCAAAAAAATATTTTTTTTAAAAAAAGAAGAGTTAGTATAAGGGAAGTAAACAGAGAGTAATGTAAAAAGAAAGACAGCTATAGAGAGTAAATCAGAGATAGTGTTTAATAGATCTATTTATTAATTCAGGATGACGATAAGGTGTGATGTCTCGTGAGGTTTGTTTAAGGTGAGACCTACTCAGGGTTACAGATCAATTTTACACTTGTTGAAGAATACAGAGCAGATAAAGCATGTGAAGGCCTACCAATGAAGTAAATCATATCTTCTTATTACATCATTCATGACATGGTCAGTGACATCATCAGCAGTGCATTGCGGGTAAAAAGAGTAGAAAACATTTACCTTATAATTCTTGTTACCTTTTTTTAATATTTTTTCATACTTTCAATCTGTAAAAGAGAGAACAAACATTTCCAAAAATATTACTACATGTATTTAAAAATTACAAAAGAAAAGGGAAAAGGTTCAAGAAGAAACACTTTTTCAACAATTTTGACATTTACAGAAGCCTCTGCTTCTCTACGTCCCCTACACAATCCTAAAGATATATATTTTAAATAAACAGTATCTTCATGCTGATGAACTGAGACCTATTTTGGAACATGGTACTTCTTTTGCACTGCTGATGTCTCACAATAGTGATGCAATAGCAGCGCAAAAAAGATGTGAAGCCATCATAAAATTGTGTCTAATATTTTAAATGATAGTTTCAGGATGCAAATAAGATGTGTGCTTTGAAGAGCTTTCTTTGAGGTGAGGCCTATTCCTTTTTTTAAAAAAAACAGTACCCGGAAATACAGCACTATAAGCATTAAAATTGACACTTACAGAAGACTCAGTTTCTCCATATCTACCTCACATTTCTAAATGTATATCATAAGTACAAACAGAAGAACATTAATTATACATGTTATATGGTTTATTTTTGCTGTTCTCAGAATGTATCAAATTTCACTTAAATCAGTGACTTGAAGGTATTCATCATGTAACAGCGGGGAAAAAAAAACACAATCAAAATGACTGTGTTTAAAAAACCCATACAACCTAAGAAATCTGATTTCAAAACTCCTTAAAATTAACTTACTTTCAATGACGTCGAAGGATCTCCTATGAACAGCATTCACTCTGTTGTGCTATAAATATTTTCGGCCCGCCACTTTCTGAAAGAAAACCTCCATCGATACGAAAAATATGTTACATAGAAGAAAAGACTTCTCTCATTCTATCACATGTTTCCACTAGGCCAAATCATGTTGCCGCGATTCGCTACTCTTGTAATTCTTCCAATCAAATCCCGACATTTTCTATTTTCGCAACTTTCAAAAAGAATACATTTAAGATTATTTTCACAATCCTGGACTACTAATATCTTACCCTTCTTTGTCACTCATGTTCTCCTTTTCCTATGAAACTGATACTGCTTACTATGAAGCAGACTTACTTGCATCAGGTTTATATAGTTGGATTTTTAAATTGACATTATAATTAAAAGTTTTGGACCAATAATCTAGACAGCATTGCAGACTTACATTCCCTCTACTTCATGAACCTTTTGCAATTCTTCACAGGAAATCCCGAGATTCTTTCATTAAAATTTTGGTTTTAAAAACACAAGGTAAGAATTTTTAAGGTCAAACGGCAATTTTTTTTTGAAAGTTACAACGAAATCATTGCAGAATGACCAGCCGTTTCGAGACTTTAAATAAGCTGTATAATGTCCTGATGTTGTTGAAGGACCATCGTGATAGATAATTGCTACAGTTACAAAAGTCCTTCCTGATATTGAAAGGTGAGAAGCCACAAATTTTTTTATTAAAGTTGACAATTTTGATCCATCAGGCCTACATCGTTGAATCATTAAAATGACATACTGTCCATATCTACGTATAAATAATGTTGACATAATTTCAGATTTACATTGGCTACACTCCATGTTGTGATCCCCTGCATTTACTAGCTTATTAAAGGAGACTGATTTACTGTCTGGCAAAGTTAAATATATAAATCTTTCTGAGTCTACACTAGTAGTACTTGATACCCTACAATTCTCGCAGTCATGCTGCCATTGATAAGAAAGCCCAAACAGGTGATCTACATCTACACCCTCATCTTGCAATACATCAAGCATATACATTAAAAACTCCTGACAATCTTGCTGATTATTTTCAGAGAAGTCTGTTTGCCCTGAACATTCATCTAACAGATAACGAACTTCAGACACACTTTCTACTTTTGTTCGATCAGTGCTACATTTCTCGAAAACAGAATTCAATAAACAGCATAAAATTTGTTCTGAATTCAACAGAATCTGTTCTTTTAAACTCTCTAGTGAAAAGAGAACATTAACCACTACATTTGCATAGCAGTTGACACCAGAACTGTTTTCAAATTGAAAACCGACAACATCTTCAACAGAATCCACTTTCTTTCTGCTAACAATTTTCGGTTCATTGACTTTTAGTCTTTTTGCAACAACCTCCCTACTATTACTGATATTTCTACGTTTGCGGCCTACCACACGTTTCTCAAACAAAGGATATTGAGGCAAATGTGGCGCATACTCTCTTCTTAACCTATTGTATTCCTTAACACAATCTAGATCCGCACAAATGTTTGTGACATCACAGTCAATCAAGTACAATCCTGATAAAGTTCTAACTCGTGACAATGCCACATATGCCATACCCTCCTTGAACACAGAACTGCCAATATTCACCAATGCACTGTCTACACTTAAACCTTGCGATTTATGAATTGTTACCGCATATGCCAAGCAAACAGGAAACTGTTTACGGCGAACATATAAGTCTTTAACAAGCAAAAACCTAGCAGAACAACGACCAATTAGCTGTACTTCCTCAATGCCATCAAATTTAATTTTTAAAAATTCTATTCCATCTCTATTTCTGTACTTCTCAAAATCAACAACATTACCCATTGATCCATTTACCAGACCTCTTTCAACATGTAAATTTCTTCTCAAAATGATTCGGCAATTTAAACACACATTCAAAGTCTTTTCAAAACCCGCTGTTTTAGATATAGTCTTCTCTAATGAATCCAATTTTGATTTCAAATTTTCTGACAAAATAATTGTTGATCCCATGTGCTCTATTTTGTCAATAGCTTCAAGTTTCACAATCTCTTGCTTTTCTAAATTCAACATTTTGTTGTTGAAGATGGCACATTCTGCAAGAGTTGGCATCAAACATATTCCGGATTTCTTCTCAGTAATTTTCTGAAAAATATTCTCAGCCACAATCTCTTGTTCGGGATATAAATTTGAAAGTAATCGTGCATTTAAAGCTTCTTTTCCATGCTCGGTCACTTTTCCAATTCTAATATCTTGTAGAATATTCTTGTAATCTTCATCTTTTGCCTGACGCATATTTTCATGCAGTTCAGCATAATTGAAGTTTAACCATATATTGACGTTGCCAATGCTCCCTAGGCACTTCCTGGTATCTTCATGCGTGAGTATTTTGAACACAGGTTCTCCTTTTACTGGTGTCAGCTACAGAAGATCTCCGAAAACAATGATGTGTTTGCCACCAAATAACACATCATATTCAGTTTTAAGTACTTCTTGCATTCTCAAATGCACAAAGGCAAGCATGACATTGGAAACCATGCTTACTTCGTCAATGATAAGTAGTTTCATTTTCCTCAAGACTCTTGAAACTTCACAGCAAGCATCCCCAGATAACTTGTGATATTGTAATTTGTTGTCATGCTCCACCGGCAGCATCAGTAGACGATGCAAAGTAATACCTTTAATGTTATGTGCTGCAAGTCCAGTAGGAGCGGTGACAACACAAGACAGCGATGACTCAGTCCTTTCCTGCAGATAGCATGAAATTGCTTTAATGAGGAAACTTTTTCCAGTTCCTGCTTCTCCACTCACATACAGTAGGACAGGCTTCAACGATGTACATGAGCACTCTTTCTTCTCATGACTTAATCCATGCTCAATTTGCTTGGTAACTTCATCATATATTTTCCTCTGCTCAACGTTGAGTTGTTTTTCCAAGTCTTCTAAGTTAACTGAATCCTCCTGAGCATGTGCCATGGCTCTTTCCACTTCATTCATAGCAGTGGCAGCTTCATTTTGGATAATAGGTCCTCCAAGTGGATCTTGACTCAATGAAACAGAACTCTGACTGTCCTGAGAACTGTCTCTGGCAATCTCGGCTGCAATCGTTGCTTCCTGCTCAATTTTCAAAGTTAGCATTTCTTGATATTTGGGAAAAGCAGGACATTCTATGCTATCCTTAGCAGCAGTGAAAGAGTCTTCATAACGGAGGAAATCTCCAAGCAGTTCCTCTTCTGCACGCCAAGGCTTGAAAAGTTGCAAAAGTGCTAAATACAAAAACTCCTTTTTTTCTGAAGATTCGCCACTCAATTTTCGATGGTTTACTAATTGGCATTTTCTTTGCTTGACCAGGCATCCCTCACTTCCAATTACAGCATACACTCCTTTCTCAATATCTTCTTTGATGTTCCTCTTGAATATATAATTTTGTAGAACCTCATATAGACAAACATTCTCAAGGTGACTGCTTCGATTTGGATAATATGTATCCAACATGTTGGTCTTCAAAATGTCGGTACTGTTTGGTTCCTTTTCTGCCAAATATTCAATTTCCCGGACAGGTTTTAGAACACGATTTCGCGTTGCAGCAAGACCAAGACTCGCCCAAACAATACTCCTGGATTTGGCATAGAGACTTGCTGAAGACAATCGATCTGAACATTCGTAAGCTCTGATTTCTCGATGCGACAACATCTTCAGACTGAAACTGTACAACTTCTTGCTGAGGCTCTTTTCATGGCAAATGTCCTCCCACATATCCTTCAGTTCTGTCTTTTCTTTTTTGGTGATGTAAGATGTCACATACCGAGCCACAGCCATACAGTTGTCACCCACAAACTGTATATCCATGTTAGCATTCCACATGGACAAAATCACTGGGTTGTAGTCGTTGATGTACTTGGACTCTTCATTCCTTTTCAAATTGTATGTATTTTTGGGTGATTTCCTCGTCACATAATGTCGCAGAGAAGACATCAAACTGTTCACTTTTCCTTTAGAGATCACCGGTCGTGGAAAGTTGAAACGACATTTGGTGTAGAACTTGTCCTTGTTTCTGAATTTACGACGACAATACTTTCCACAACGATGGCTTTGGAAACGTAGAACTTGTTCTCTTAGGCTTTTCTTCTCCGTTGCGTTTGGAACAGCACACGTAGAATACTGTTCTATGAAATTCATCACTAAGTCATCCGGATCTGTTCCAAATTTAGGTGCATCCTTGATCCACAACAACATATGTATATGAGGAGCACCTCTTGCTTGGTACTCCTTTCTCCAGAAGAAATCCAACACCTCTCCAAGAGGTGGATTCTTCTTTTTTGTGATGAAAGACATCATAGCTTCAAATCTATGATTGAAGTACCTGCATACATTGACAGGATCCAAAGAACACAGTTCTCCAGGTGTCTTGAATTCAATGTTTTCAATATTTCCATTTGCCTCTCGTAGAAATTCAAGTAAGTCTTCCCAGCCATACTCGGCACAGCTCAGAGTGAGGAACCATGTCGGAGTTCCTAAGTTCCTCAGCATACATTTTAAATCACCATGACGACGGTACCAGTACTCATTAGTACCACGCTGACACGCCATGAGATTAATTAAGTGAGAATCCAAAATACTGTCTTGGACATTGACTTTATGCATAAAGTCCCTTGCCGAGATATTTCGCATCTGTATTCCACTTTTTAAGATGTGGTTCACTGCATATGACAGTCCAGACAGATCGCTTTCAAACAGGAGATGAAACAAATAGGGAATGCATTGTCGAAACCTAGCATCTTCTGCATACAATCGTAAAGTCCGGTATTCTGAAGCAGGAATTTGAACAGGTCGCTCATCATATCGTCCTCCTCGACCTGTGGGAAATAGCTGTGGGAAACACCGAGCTTCCAAACTTTCCTCCCAAACACTAATGGGACTCCCTTTAGCTTGTTTCATTTGAAAGAACTCAATAGCATTCCCCATGACTTCCTTGGAATGCAAAGGATGAACACTATAATGTTCATATATTTCTTCACTTTTAGAGGCCTCTACTTTCTCAATTTGGCCAGCACACAAATCGCTATCCTCTTCATCACTTACTTCCTCTTCTGCAACATATACATTCTTATAGTACTTATTATTTGTCTTCAAATACACTGTTGCCTTTTTGACTTTCCTAACATCCACTAAATCTTGCCATATTTTCTTATTCTTTGTCGGAACCCCATTAACTAAGATAACCAGAGGTTCCTCTTCCACTTTTTCTATTCCAATTGTGTTAATGTTTTTGTTCAAATCTAGAGGCAAATAAACAACTCTTCCCTTTAATCCTCTCTGTAAATCTGCTGGAGGCAACTTCCCTGTCTTTGGCTCCATTCTTACAATAGCCTGAAAGGGATGGATACTTTGAATCAAAATACATTCATAAGTATTTAAATCCTTCAATTCAGAAGGAATCTCAACCAATTCCAGATTATTATGAACTGTCCTAGCAGGCATCTGGTTTTGGTTTAATTTATTACAACAATAAGTACACACACGTTGATCCGATCCTAAATCAAAATAATTTTCTACCATCAAGTATGTGGCAAAATCCTTCCATTCACTATTATTTTCCCTTTCACTTTTTGCATATAAATCCACTACCTTAGTCTGATTCTTATAATAAGTGCGTCGACAACATACACAAGTGAAATTAGGCCTCTCACTTGATTTCATCTGAAAAGTGGCAATTTCCTTCTGAAAATTATCTGTACTGGAAACCTGTACATTATCTTCAACATTACCCTCTACTTCAGGGTCAATTTGAACATTCTCATCTTTACTACTAAAGTAACAAAACTCAATTTCTTCACAAATATTCTTCACATCTATTTCAGAACCATGCAAAAGAGCAGCACATAATTGTTTAAGCATAATTGCTGGACTCTTAGCATAATACAACATTCTCACTAATTTTCTCACTTTATTATGATGCACTGCTAGCATCCTGAAATGATGAAAAACACTCTGGCATACTCTCCTGGAAAGACAAGCCAGTGAATGACCACGCAAACCTGTCATTTGTCTCACTCTGCAAGGATCTAAATCTTGCAACAACTTCATTTTCTGCTTCAAACTTTTCTTATTAAATGTCCGTATAAAATCACAAAGCAAATTGATGGAAACCTGTCGCACACTGCAAATAGAACTACACTTCCAAATGTACACAGGACCCTTAGGACGTCTTCCTAAAACCTCATCACTTAGCACCTCTTCTGTCTCTGTTGTCACAAGTTTTTCTTTTTCAACTGGACAACCATCCTTCACTTCATAAGCTCGACCACTGGTGTCAACTGCAAACATCAAATCATTATCCTGAAAATAACTCTCCTCATTAAAAAATGCCTCAGAACTTGAACTATGCATCCATTCTCCGGAAAAAACTTCACAAAAGTTACTACGATTTACTACTCTCTTCCATCTACTGTTTGTTTTGAAATCAGAAATTACCTTGCTTAGTTTCCTAATTCTATTGATTACCAAAATAAACAACTTTCGCTTAATTTCAAAAGCATGATCAATAATTTTCTCTACATTTTTCTTCTTCTTATAAAATGCCACTTTCTGTTGGCCTTTTTTAATATTTCTTAATAAATTAACTATTATCCTGTTACGGAACATTCGTTTTCGAATGTCCCTAAACTGTTGTTTCCTTCTACTATCATGCACAGAGTTATCTCTTCCTCTACCAGTAACATTTTTGATGGGTCTTTCCTTTCCATTTAAATTACTCTTCTTTTTCTGAACTGAAACATTTTGGCGAAAAATACTTTTTTTACTAAAAATATTTTTTAAGAATGATTTTGTGCTCTTACCCGGAGCTTTCTTGGTGTTTTGATAAGTATTTGGGGAAGAGGACTGCTGCAATAAAACATCATCCTGCTGTCTTTGACGTTTTCTAGCCTTTCTAATTCTATTTTTCGTAGGCATTTTTCAAATTTAAAAAAGATCTGCAGTTGAATCTGTGGAAAAATATAATAAAAAATGTTATTAACCACTATTACCAAACAGTAAATGAATAACAGTCATCAAAAACTTAACGCCCTACTTATTATTTAACATAGAAAATCTTTTGCACCAGCACTGCATCACAAGAACATTTTCAGTCATTTCCTCTTGAATGCAGGTATACAATTGATTTATGTGCTGTGTTTAAAAACGATTTTTTGAAATCAATTACATTTCTGGATATGTACTGCTAGAGCTTTATAGGTTGCTTTGAGTCATATTTATAAGGCATATGAGTGTGTATGATGTTATTTTTCCTTTTTAAATGGAAAGCGTTCTTCATGGTGCAAGTTTCTTGTAAATACGCTCCCACCTGCGAAACGGAATTTTGCGATGCGAAGCTGATTGCCTCCCCGGTGTCTGTCAACATTCTAAACAGACCGGAACGGCCGCCATCTTATCTCTCGGTAGGATCGAGAGAGAAGAAGAGGTGAAAAACGAAGGGGGAATTTAATGAAAGGGGGCAAGGTATACCCCTCTTGACCCCCTAGGAATGTTGTTGGGGTTTTTAAAGGGTCCCGTGGGGAAAATAAAAAAAATATATTTTTCACGGTAGAAGCGCTTTCCGAACACCGAACTGGGCCGCAAACTGCTGGCGAAACGGGAATAGGTATAAGGGGGTGCGGGAGACCATTTTGTGCTTCGTTTTAATTAAATTACTAAGTATAAGGGGGTGCGGGAGACGTATCCTAATCCCTTATATTTTCTGAGGGTGGCTGAAAAGGCTCATATATGTTGATACATGAGTTCAAGCGGCTGTGCGTGAGCTTTTTTTTTTTTCTTTGCTGCGTCACGTCTGTTAACGTTCGATTCAAAGGAAATCAGGAAGTGTTGACCACCAATTTGTCAGTGCGATAAAATATTTCGTTATAAATGAATCCTTATTGATAAACATTGTCTGCGCCATCTTGTCTTTTTTACAATGCCACAATTTTGTCGTGCACGGCAGCCATTTTAGATGCCAGGCCGGTCCCAGGCTATCACCTAGCCCCAGCTGTAGAGAATCCAGACATGCCAACCCTCCCGATTCAGGCGTCAGACTACTGATTTCAGTGCTACTCTCCCGCCTCCCGATTCCTGCAACCAAAAACGCGGGGGTATATTACCAACCACTAGCGATAACTTCTTTAGAGACAAAAATTATCGCCGCACATCAAAAACAACATATCTGTTTCAGCTTACATAAGAGACCATGGAATGGGCTTCATATACAACAATAACTTGTGTTACTGCATGCCAGAATGCTACACCGAATATGCAATTACAATTTCTCAAAGTAACAAAATCTATTTCTATATCACTACAGACAAAGCCACAGTTTAAAAACACAGCTTTCTTCATCATTTTCTCCTTAGCAAGGTTTATCGCAAATGCGAAAAAAAACGGCCGCAATGCATAAATATCGCTGAAAAGTGAACGATATTCATGCATTATCCAGCAAATGCTCTTAGCCATGTTATCCACCTCCCATTGGATAACATGGCGAAGAACTGCTCGCAAATGCGAAAAAAAACGGCCGCAATGCATGAATATCGCTGAAAAGTCAGCGATATTCATGCATTATCCAGCAAATGCTCTTAGCCATGTTATCCACTTCCCATTAAATAACATGGCTAAGAACTGCTCAGGGCCCCATGAGGAACGCTTTCCATTTAAAAAGGAAAAAATAACATCATAGAAAAGAATCGTTTTTAAACACAGCATATAAATCAATTGTATACCTGCATTCAAGAGGAAATGACTGAAAATGTCCTTGAGACACATGAAAGCGTTTTCTGGAATGCCCTAGCACCATTTTTTCGACATTATTAACATGGCTATGTAACTCCCATAATCAAAATCTAAATTTGCCAAGCGCAGGTGGGAGCGTATTTACAAGACACTTGCCCCATGAGGAATGCTTTCCATTTAAAAAGGAAAAATAACATCAAAGACACTCAAATGCCTTATAAATATGACCCAAAACAACCTATAAAGCTCTAGCAGTACATATGCAGAAATGTAATTGATTTCAAAAATTATTTTTATAAACAACATATCTGTTTCAGCTTACATAAGAGACCATGGAATGGGCTTCATATACAACAATAACTTGTATAACTGCATTCCAGAATGCTACACCGAATATGCAATTACAATTTCTCAAAGTAACAAAATCTATTTCTATATCACTACAGACAAAGCCACAGTTTAAAAACACAGCTTTCTTCATCATTTTCTCCTTAATTCATACTATTCTCTATCTAAAATAAATAAATCTTTTCTCACCTTAGCAAATACTTTTTGAGTTTTGAAAACAGTCTCAGAAATACACCAAATTGTCTTCAGCAGAAGAAAAAGGATGCACTCCAGAGTCTGCAGCTATTGAAAGCACAGAAATACAGATATTCATTTCACATATCTCTCATATTAGCCAATCATAACTCTTCCCTCACTTTTTTCAAATCAAAACCCTTCCCCCCTCTGCCCTCTCTGCCTTTTTTCCATAGCAACGACCTCCTGGAAGACCTCTCATGTTTGCAAATTCACACAACAATGTTTCAATTGAACTCTGAACTCTCAGTGCACCTGCGTATCCAGTGCAATCTTTCATTAAAAGTTTCTTCCTTGACCATTCAAATTACATCTTTCAAAGAACACATCCATGCACCCTAACTTTCTGTTTTCAGAAATGGAAATACACCAATCACTGCTAATGAATCATTAGCATTGGAAATCCACAGTTTTTTTTCTTTACAAACTCCTACTGTTTCAACTGCCCTTTCATTACCACACTTCATCTGACTGCAGCACAACCTTCTCCCACCATGTTTAACGTCTGGATTGTTGGACATAGTTACATCCACTGGGCTCAAAGGTATGCTGAGAGCAGAAATTTACCCAACCTCAATTTACAAGATGTGGAAATTAAGTGGTTGGGCCAAAGAGGATTAAAATGTCACCAATTGATACCATTGGTGAAAACCTTTTTACATTTGCCAAACCCTGACCTGTTAATAGTGCACTGTGGAGGTAATGATTTGGGCACTTTGACAGGGGTAGGTCTGGAAATGCTTTTAAAGGACACCTTTGAGCAATTAATGGCACTTTTTCCTCAAACTGCCTTGGTATATTCCAATATATGCCAAAGACAGAAATGGAGGTGGTCCAACCAATTTTGTCCACAAATTGAGAAGTCGAGGAAGCATGTAAACAAATCTGTTTCAGCTTTCATGAGAGACCATGGAATGGGCTCCCTGTACAACAATAACTTGTGTTACTACATGCAAGATATCTACAGAGGAGATGGAGTTCACTTCTCAGATGAGGGCAACAGAATTTTCATTCTGAATTTAAGAATGTGCATTGGTACCTACTTATAAGTACCTAAATGTACCATAAACCCAAAAGCTCTTCTCAGAGCTACCCTTCATCTAATCACTCACAATTATTATTTTTTTCTAACTTTTTTCACAAATTTTCCACAAAATACGCTCCCCGGTTCGCTAACCGAAAGCTAACCTTGCGGAATTTTTTTTAAAAATGTTTTTTTTCCGCACATATAAGCCTCCTCAGCCACCCTCAGAAAACCTAGGGGGTCAAGATAAGTCTACCGTGCCCCCTTCTACACATTCTGAACATTATTTGCCCTCCATCTTGTATCTTAATGCGACCGAAACACAAAATGGTGGACTTCAGTGACGCTTAAGGTTCGCTAACCGGGCCGCTTTCCAGAAAGCGGTCCTAAAAAAAGGTGAGAAAGTAATTAACAGAAAAACGACTAGAGACACTCTCACCAAATATAGATTAGCTCATACTACATAACAATCCCTTTCATTCTCACAAATTTGATTGAAATTTCATTTAGCCATTTAGCCTGTAGACCTATCTAAATACCCTGAGGTAAATTACTTAACAAAACACATCTAAAATATTGGAATTGACAACCAATGAAAACTTTACTTTCATTTACAATTTTTATTACCTGACATTTGATTGGTTATATACCTGAATATATATAAAGAAAGAGAAGGAAACACAGCCATTTTCACTGCTACTTCCTGAACTACATTTCAAGAGCCTTTTCACCTCCCTGTAAAGTTATTTGATAATTTGTAAGTGGCACTTTAAATTAATTTGTAAAAACGTTTATTGATAATTATTTACTGTCCCCCTGCTATAGTTATAGATACAGATAACCTCCTCTGTTACATTTATTGATTGACTTACACTTCTCTGCTATAATTATGAATTTACTTACTTTAACTTCACTGTTAAAAAAACAGAACTACATGTCTGAACTTAAACCCAACAGTGCCCTAACTCTTCTAATATAATTATTTTTTTATGCAATTTACAGCAAAAAAATGGAAGGGGAGCAAGAAAAAACTAATGTTTCCTTCGACATTACATCCGAAGACATTTTAACTGAAGAAAATGTGGATGAAGATTTTATGGATGAATCTTTTGATGAACAATTTATTCAAAGCTTACAAAAGACAGAAACATCCATGTTTGACGAGATACCAGATGATATAATGCTGGAAGTTTTAATGAACTATGAAAATAATAAATAAATTTTTTTTAAATCAAAATAAATAAATAAATAAATAAAAACGAACAAAAACAACAAATAATTAACATACAGTATTAGAAAAGTCTATCATTCTTTTATCCTTAAAGTACGCTGCCCAGAACGCTTTCCGGTTCGCGAACTTGGCGCTTACCTTGGACCCTCCTAGGCCCTTTTAAAACCTCCACATAAAACCTAGGGGGTCAACGAGGATCTACTATGCCCCCTTATGGTAATTTCCCCCTTTGTTTTGGCCTCCTCTTGTCTCTCGATCCTACCGAGAGACAAGATGGCGGCCGCTCCGGACTGTTTAGAATGTTGACAGACACCGGAGGGCCAATCAGCTTCGCATCGCAAAGTTCTGATACGCGAAAAGTTCGCTAACCGGATCGCTGCCCGGAGCGCTGTTACAGATATATATCTTGATTTAAACGTTAATTTCTCAAAATCCACTGAAGCACATATATTGAGACCTAGCAAAGGCACATCGGGCTAACAGTCCCTACAATTTTGCCAAGTTTCGTGAAAATCCATTCAGCCGTTCGGGCTAAAAGTGAGTCCAACCGCCCTATGGAAATTAACATGGGAAAAACGCGTTTTGGGACCCCCCTTTTTTCTCGGCCCCCCCCTTGATGACCCCCCCCCCCAAATTTCCAGGAGCTGCTCAGAAACAAAATGTGCCATTTTCCTGAAAATTTCAGCCAATTCCGTCCACAAACGCCAAAGTTATTAGGCATAGAATTTTCAGAAATCCCATAGGGAAAAAATCCTAACTATATATACCTACTGGCGACCGCCAGTAGGTAATATATATATATATATATATATATATATATATATATATATATATAGATATATATATATATATAGATATATAGATATATATATAGATTATATATATATATATATATATCTATATATATATATCTATACTACTATTATAAAGAGAGAACTTGCACCTTTTGGCCAGGTAAACTCGGGAACCACAGCACCAATCTACACACCCGATACATCGTAGAAAACATCAGGGTGTGTAGATGGTTATAGGGTATAAACATTTTCAAAATAAACGTTATTTAAAAAGATATTTGTTTTAAAAAAGTAGTCCCCCAAAGTAGCGCCGACCACGACGTGCGTGGTCACGTCAGGAGCAGGGGAGGAGCGGCTAGGAGCGTTGGACTGAGGAGCCGAGGCAAAGGTAAGGCAGCAGGGGGCAGGGGGCAGGGGTCAGGGCAGGCAGGCAGGAGTCGGGGCAGGCCGGGAACGGGCCGGGCGATAGCTGCACTTATCATTTCTCTCGATGTGTGGATGACGAGTCAGTGCAGCTATCGGCACCAATTGTAGCGCTATTGCAGAACATAACTATTACTAGAAACACACAGGGTGGGTGGATGAAGGAACCCGTGGAAAAGTGAACGGATGGAGCAACGAGTGTGTGAAGGAATGTTTTAATGAACATCTGAATGAATACATATGAATGAATGAAGCAACATGCGAGTGTCTGCATGTATCAATCTGTGCGCTAATGATTGAAATAATTTCCTGCGTGAATGAATGTGTTAATGGACACACATGAACATGTAAATGAACCAGTGTGTGCACCACGCTAACGAGGGGTTCCAGCATTCTTAAGGGGTTTCATTGCACAACCATAGTGCAACAGATGCCCACCCACCTGAAGCCGAGGGGTGGCCCGTCTCCGAGGTCATGACCTTGAGGATGAAGGCTCGCTGAGGAGGACGGAAGTGGAGGACGTGGGGTGACCTTCTGTAATGTGACTGGTGCTCACGTAAAGCGCTGCAATCCCTTCGGGTGGAGCTAGCCTATGTAAAGCTGCAACAAACATATAAAGTGCCTGATTTAAACCTGATACATGCCCCCCTCGCCAGTAGCAAGGCCAGGGGGCATGTGGCTCGGATGGCATCAGGCGGGCACCTCGTAAATAAATAAATGGAGGCGAGGGGCTCCCCCCGTGGCCCCCTTCCCTCCCCGCGCCCGGCACCCCCTCCTCTCATGCACCTGCTGGAGCTCGGTGGTTCGGGGCTCGGATACACAGCCTGCTGGCAGGATGAATGCCCAGTCAGTCAGACTGGCTCGGGTGACAACCGAGGGAGGGAAACTCATGACCAATACCCGGAGAGCTCCCCGTGGGGCGAGTGCCAGGGCGGCCCTAAGAAAGTACACACAACCAGAGGTACATGCTACAGGCCAGCCAGGCAGACGCACACAGCCAGAGAAGAGGTACACACTGCAGATAACCAGACAGGCAGGCACACACAGCCAGAGGTACACACTGCAGACAACCAGACAGGCAGGCACACACAGCCAGATGTACACACTGCAGACAACCAGACAGCAGGCACACACAGCCAGAGGTACACACTGCAGACAACCAGGCAGGCACACACAGCCAGAGGTACACACTGCAGACAACCAGACAGGCAGGCACACACAGCCAGAGGTACACACTGCAGGCCAGACAGGCACACACAGCCAGAGGTACACACTGCAGACAACCAGACAGGCAGGCACACACAGCCAGAGGTACACACTGCAGACAACCAGGCAGGCGCACACAGCCAGAGGTACTCACTGCAGAGAACCAGGCAGGCACACACAGCCAGAGGTAGGCAGGCAGGCAGGCACACACAGCCAGAGGTACACACTGCAGACAGGCAGGCAGGCACACACAGCCAGAGGTACACACTGCAGACACCCAGGCAGACACACACAGCCAGAGGTACACACTGCAGACAACCAGGCAGGCAGGCACACACAGCCAGAGGTACACACTGCAGAGAACCAGGCAGGCACACACAGCCAGAGGTACACACTGCAGACAACCAGACATGCAGGCACACACAGCCAGAGGTACACACTGCAGACAACCAGGCAGGCACACACAACCAGAGGTACACACTGCAAACAACCAGGCAGGTACACACAGCCAGAGGTACACACTGCAGACAACCAGACAGGCAGGCACACACAGCCAGAGGTACACACTGCAGGCCAGACAGGCACACACAGCCAGAGGTACACACTGCAGACAACCAGACAGGCAGGCACGCACAGCCAGAGGTACACACTACAGACAACCAGGCAGGCACACACAGCCAGAGGTACTCACTGCAGAGAACCAGGCAGGCACACACAGCCAGAGGTACACACTGCAGACAGACAGGCAGGCACACACAGCCAGGGGTACACACTGCAGACAGGCAGGCAGGCACACACAGCCAGAGGTACACACTGCAGACAACCAGGCAGACACACACAGCCAGAAGTACACACTGCAGACAACCAGGCAGGCAGGCACACACAGCCAAAGGTACACACTGCAGACAACCAGACAGGCAGGCACACACAGCCAGAGGTACACACTGCAGACAACCAGGCAGGCACACACAGCCAGAGGTACTCACTGCAGAGAACCAGGCAGGCACACACAGCCAGAGGTACACACTGCAGACAGGCAGGCAGGCACACACAGCCAGAGGTACACACTGCAGGCAGGCACACACAGCCAGAGGTACACACTGCAGACAACCAGGCAGACACACACAGCCAGAGGTACACACTGCAGACAACCAGGTAGGCAGGCACACACAGCCAGAGGTACACACTGCAGAGAACCAAGCAGGCACACACAGCCAGAGGTACACACTGCAGACAATCAGACAGGCAGGCACACACAGCCAGAGGTACACACTGCAGACGACCAGGCAGGCACACACAACCAGAGGTACACACTGCAGACAACCAGGCAGGCACACACAGCCAGAGGTAGACACTGCAGACAACCAGGCAGGCACACACAGCCAGAGGTACACACTGCAGAGAACCAGGCGGGCACACACAGCCAGAGGTACATACTGCAGACAGGCAGGCAGGCAAACACAGCCAGAGGTACACACTGCAGACAACCAGGCAGACACACACAGCCAAAGGTACACACTGCAGACAACCAGGCAGACACACACAGCCAAAGGTACACACTGCAGACAACCAGGCAGGCAGGCACACACAGCCAGAGGTACACACTGCAGAAAACCAGGCAGGCACACACAGCCAGAGGTACACACTGCAGACAACTAGACAGGCAGGCACACACAGCCAGAGTTACACACTGCACACAAACAGGCAGGCAGGCAGGCACACACAGCCAGAGGTACACACTGCAGACAACCAGGCAGGCAGGCACACACAGCTAGAGGTACTCACTGCAGAGAACCAGGCAGGCACACACAACCAGAGGTACACTCTGCAGACAACCAGGAGGAGGAGCGACAGGAGGAGCGGTGTACAGGCGGGGAGGAGCAGCGGAGGATAGACGGTGAGGAGCAGCGGACAGGCGGTGAAGAGCAGCGGACAGGCGGTGAGGAGCGGTGGACAGGTGGTGAGGAGCAGTGGACAGGCGGTGAGGAGCGGCGGACAGGAGTGGTGAGGAGCAGCGGAGGACAGGCGGTGAGGAGCAGCGGACAGGCGGTGAGGAGCAGCGGACAGGCGGTGAACAGGCGGGGAGGAGCGGTGAGGAGCAGCGGAGTACAGGCGGTGAGGACCGGCGGACAGGCGGAGGTAAGTGAAGCAGCCACGGGTGCGCTCACGGGGCGAGCGGGGGCCCTGAAGCCTGATTGCTCCCGGACAAGGTCGGGACGGGCTGCTAGTATATATATATATATACATAGTACAAAGTGGCGAATGCCACTGTGTACTTGTAGTTAAGCCAGAGTTTTGACAGTAAGAGAATATTTTTGCTTCACTAATAACTTTGCTGCTATTTGTCGAATCTTCATGAAACTTTCAAACAAAGCCACCTCCTGGAAAGTTTCAGGGTGATCTGTCTAGTAGAGGCTGAGCAAAAAGGGGCATCCCATAAGTTTTTTTTTTCGTAGGCAAAAGGGCAAAATAGTTTCTTTGTCCTAAAAAGAAAAACTGAAAGCACATAGAAGGGGGCAAAGTACGGTTATCGTGAAGCTCTTGGCCATGTTCAGGGTTCCAGGTGGACCTCCCATTTGTCAAAAGAAAAAAAAAATTGCGGAGAACTGCGTTCCCACAAGATAAGTGGTGGCTGGGAAAATGTTACAATGGTGTGGCGTAACCTTTCCAGATATACAAAGAACAAGTGAGGGAAACAACAATAGAGATGCTTTTAGATATGAAAAACATTAGCCCATGGCCTACACAACCAGAAAGTAGCAATGGCGGCTCCTCCGTTGCGGTGGAGAAGTGTGGCCCCCTACTGAAAGCCAGCAGAGGCAAAGGCCAAAACTAAAATGATAATAAAATATTTTTATTATAATTTTAGTGTCAGCCCTGCAGGCTGCGAGCCGAGTGAGGGGCGTGGCATCCCATTCTGATGCTGCACCTGAGGCACCAGGAAGGAGGGGGAAGTGGTGAGCACTGCCAAGGGCACATGACGATTTGGCCAGTCCCAGAGGGCCGCCAAACTGTCATGCGCACTAACCCTTTCTCCATTTAGCTGTGTTGTGTAGCTGGGCGGAGAAGCCATCACAGGCTCCCATTCATGGTCTGAGCTCCGAACTGAGGCGCTCAGACCAATCCCAGTGCTCTTCACATGCTCAGAATAGTATAGCGGTACAGTCTGACCCTGTGCCTCATGAGAACAGTCCAGCCCGAACTGCCAAGCATGCCTTCCCTGGACCGGAAACAGGCTTCCTAGGACCGGTTTCTGGCATTCCAGCCGTCTCCAGCCAGGCTTGCTTGAATCCAGTGTCAAAGTGAGCAAGGGACTCACGTCTGAGCATACCCTGCCAATGTATGGCGAACAAAGCAGTACAAAAGGGGGTGGTGATGGACGGAGCATCTGAACCAATCAAACACTCACACCTAGTCAACAGATCTGGGTTTAATCCATCACCGTTCTTTAGCCCACTTTGCCACCCCAGTTCAGACATGGTCATATAGAAATCAGTCTGACCCTGTGCCTCATGAGAACAGTCCAGCCCGAACTGCCAAGGCATGCCTTCCCTGGACCAGAAACAAGCTTCCTAGGACCGGTTTCTGGCGTTCCAGACGTCTTCAGCCATGCTTCCTTGAATCCAGTGGCAAAGTGAGCAAGGGACTCACGTCTGAGCATACCCTGCCAACTTATGACGAACAAAGCGGTACAAAAGGGGGTGGTGATGGACAGAGCATCTGAACCAATCAAACACTCACACCTAGTCAACAGATCTGTGTTTAATCCATCACCGTTCTTTAGCCCACTCTGCCACCCCAGTTCAGACATGGCCATATGCAAATCAGTCTGGCCCTGTGCCTCATGGGAACAGTCCAGCCCGAACTGCAAAGCCATGCCTTCCCTGGACCAGGAACAAGCTTCCTAGGACCGGTTTCTGGCATTCCAGCTGTTTTCAGCCAGGCTTGCTTGAATCCAGTGGCAAAGTGAGCAAAGGACTCACGTCTGAGCATACCCTGCCAACTTATGGCAAACAAAGCGGTACAAAAGGGGGTGGTGATGGACGGAGCATCAGGACCAATCAAACACTCACACCTAGTCAACAGATCTGGGTTTAATACATCACCGTTCTTTAGCCCACTCTGCCACCCCAGTTCAGACATGGCCATATGCAAATCAGTCTGACTCTGTGCCTCATGGGAACAGTCCAGCCCGAACTGCCAAGCCATGCCTTCCCTGGACCGGAAACAAGCTTCCTAGGGCCAGTTTCTGGCATTCCAGCCGTCTTCAGCCAGGCTTGCTTGAATCCAGTGGCAAAGTGAGCAAGGGACTCACATCTGAGCATACCCTGCCAACTTATGGCGAACAAAGCGGTACAAAAGGAGGTGGTGATGGACGGAGCATCTGAACCAATCAAACACTCACACCTAGTCAACAGATCTGGGTTTAATTCATCACCGTTCTTTAGCCCACTCTGCCACCCCAGTTCAGACATGGCCATATGCAAATCAGTCTGACCCTGTGCCTCATGGGAACAGTCCAGCCCGAACTGCCAAGCCATGCCTTTCCTGGACAGGAAACAATCTTCAGAGGACCGCTTTCTGCTATTCCAGCCGTCTTCAGCCGGGCTTGCTTGAATCCAGTGGCAAAGTGAGCAAGGGACTCACGTCTGAGCATACCCTGCCAACTTAGGGCGAACAAAGAAAAACCAAAGGGGGTGATGGACGGAGCGTTGACAATACAAAAACTCGAACTGATGGCGACATGGCGACCGTATCGGTCACGTGAGCAAGCTGCTCCTGCCGGACCTCACGGACATCGGACGCCTAACCGCTGATATAGGGGCAGACGGATGTTAGAAGCGGCCGGATTGTATACGCTAAGAGAAAACCCAGCTTTGCTCTTTTTTTGTGTAAAAGAGGAAAATAACGCTTTGGAAACGCTAATGTGCTAACCTGTAATCGTTGTGCTGATCAGAGCTAGACCGCGGAATCTGCAGAGTCAGCGGTGGAAGCTGTGGGCGGTTCTTACAAGGCAGCACACCTGGTGCAGCCGCGCCGCAGCTACTGGCGTTTTGGCTGTTTCACCGTCCGGAAAACCGGCGTGCTGTTTGGGAATGGCTCCCAAAGGTCCGAGAGGACGTGGCCAAGGGGCCGCTGGACCAGAGACACAGGGGGAACCTGAATTAGCGCAAAACTCGGTCGCGGCTGCGACTTCTATGGACAATGCTGCAATCCCAACCCCGGCTCCCGTTTTGGCATTAAGTTTAACGAAGAACACCACTCGTGTGGAGACACGCGCCAAAGATCCGGACAGAGCAGGGAAAGCTGCATCTCGAATGAAGGAGAGTGCGGCGCTAGAGGTAAACAAGACCACTAAAGGTATTCCTGAGTTATTTTTCTCAATGAAAAATAAGGAAGCTGCTAAATCTATTAAGCCTGCCTTGACCGTAGACTATGTTAAAGATTCTGTGCCTATTGAGTCTGTAGAGGCATTGATTGAACGGGTCGAGAATGGTCTGGGGTTGGAGGCATTTTCAGATGGTCTGGAAGGAAGGAGACAAGAGGCCGAAAATATGAGTCAGGATATTACAAACTGGCCTGATGCAGAGATACCTAATGGCGCTCACCTGAGTGAAATAGACGAAGAGGAAGAGGCTGAGGGGAATGGGGTGGAAGTGCAGGAAAAAGAGTCAGAAGCAGTGGCGACTCTAAATGAGAATTCAACCTCAACCTCTACCCAGCTCAAGAACATAGAGAGCACAGACTCCGTTGATTTTTACTCTTTGTCGGAACACTCCGCGTCATCTACTGAAGATCTTGTGCAGCAATACGCTACGCATATGAGTATGGAAGAAGGAAGCCTTCATAGTAGTTTTGAAGCAGAAGATCAAAGGTCTGACTTTCTGAATAGCGGAACAGTTCGCACACTGCGGTTAACGCAGGAAGGAGACAACATAGAAGGAAATAAAGGCCGTACTACAGGAGCGTCTTTTGCAGGAGAGGAGCAAACTGAAGACATTTCACTTGGCCTAATATATAAGACTATGATGTTGCACAGAGATGAGCATAGGCAGGACAGTTTGAGAGTTCAGAACTCGTGTAAAAAACTTCAAAATTCTGTCAGACGCTTGACCAAATCACACTCTGAATTTTTGTAGAGAGCAAATGAAGCTGAAGTGTGCATTTCTATGCTGGAAGATGAGCTAACGCAGCAGAAGAAAGCATTGGCAACACAGCTCGCCAATAAGGATGACATTTACTGGAAACTCATTGATTTAGAAAACCACTCTCGAAGAAACAATTTGAGGTTCTTGCAAATTCCAGAGGGAAAGGAGAAGTCAGATCCTCGAGGGTTCATTATAGAGCTTTTGAAAAAGTCATTTCCTGAGTCCACAAGATAGGATTGGGAGCGGGAAGTAGAAAGGGCACATCGGTTCCCTTTTAACACTAGAGCAAATCATCAGGGTCATCGCGACCAAAAACCGAGAGCTATATTAGTGGCATTCAATAGTTTTTTGGTTCGAGAGGAAATATTCACTAAAGCACGACCAGATAAGAAGATTAAAGCTCTTGACTGTGAGTTTTTTGTACGTCCTGATCTTTGTAAACAAACTGTGGATTTGAGATGGCAGCTTCGACAGACTTTCAATCTAAGGGGGCCCAAGCTTATTTGATGTTTCCTGCTAAAATGAAAGTTGTGTATAGAGAATGCACTCATTATTTTATGACGGCATTGGCAGCTAAGGCCTTTATGGATACAATGTAATCATTTAACTGAATGAGCATAAATTGGGCTCTATTTCTATAGGTTTGTAACTCATGGTATTTTTGCTAGTCTTTTATTATTTTTGAACTGCTCCTTCTTGTTTGGTAGGCGTTTAAATATTGATCTTTAGTATACATTAATGTGAATAATATGCTCGTGGGCGAAGGCAGGTAGATGGGGGCTAGCTCGCATCAACAGGACCATAAGTCCTAAAGCCTCAGTAAAGGGTCGGGGGGGAGGAGGGGGTCACTTTGGTGGGAGGGGGTACAGGGAAGGTGCACATGAGGGGTGTGGGGGGAAACAGGGGGGAAAATGTTCTTGAATACAGTAAACTGCGTAAAGGGAATGACACTCAAGACTTTGTTGTTGTTTTAAGTAGCCTCAGCATTTCAATATATCTGAATTGTATGATTCATTATGTTTGTTTCTTTTTTTTGCGTAAGGACCTCCATGGTTGGGGGAAAAATATGTCTCTGTTGGTTTTGGATAAACTTGAATTATATGATAAATGGCTTCTAAATGATTAAAAATTTGGTCTTTAAATTTATCGGGGCTAAATAATACTATAAAAAGACAGAAGGTCGCAGCTGAATTAAGATATATTGCACCACATTTATTGTGTTTGCAGGAAACCCATATATCATGGTGTAGCGACAGGGTAATTTTAGTCTATTTTCAGACTGGGGGTGACTATAATTTACTACCATTTCAGTCCTAGTTGCATTTGCGTTTATTTGTAGGGCTTAACTATGTGCTTTGACAGGGTTTAGTGCCCGAAAGCTAGAGAGAAGCCATTTTGTATCTGTGCCTCAGCTGTCCGAGGAGCTTGCAGGGTAAAGGTAATGTTTAGAATTCATCCTGTTGTTCGCTAGAGAGGAACCGGTCAAGACTGGCCCTTATCGAAGGAATGTGTTTGTCTCCCCGGCTCTAGACGCAATACGCAGGTGGCCACTGCGGAGGGCGAAGGGGGCCGGGGACTGGTGCAGGAATTCGGTGGGAGTCGGCCTAATGCCGGAATTTTCCATAGAGAAAGTGAGCTCTATATTATCAAGGAGCGAGTAGAGTAGAGAGAGAGAGCAACGTGTGGAGAAGACCAAAGAAGTTGGTCTGAAGGCTGGTGCATAGAGATTGATACCATCAGCTAATCGAAATCCTGAAGTGAAGAAGGAGAGTGATCGAACGTCCTGTAGTGACATCATACAGGAGTGGCGGAGACTAAGACCAGAAGAGGGTTCGAGTATTCTGGAATCATGGCAGCGTAGACGAGGCATAGCGGTGCAGACGTGTATTCGTGAGCCATAGAGGGAGAGCAGAGTCCCAAACGCATAGAAGAGAGCGAGAGAGAGAGGGATCAGCTCCGCTGCTGAGATGGAAAGACACACGTCTAAGGTGAGGCGTTCTGAGCTTAGTGTAGAATGCATTTAACTATTCATCTTTATTCCCTTTTTTAGGTCATAGATATCGACTAACTTAGTTTATTTGTCTTTTGCTCATTTTGTCATGTTTGATTGTAGAATAAAGATTTAATGACCAATATCTTTGAATATTGTTTTCATGAATGATATTAACCTTTCCTTTTAACCAGGTGCTGACATACAGAAGGATGGGATATGCCCTTCTGCAAAGGTAACTGATGATTGGGGGAGAGTGTGAACTTCATTTTGGAAATAACTCTTAAAGGTGAACCCCTATTAGTTATCCCCATTAGTGTAGATCGTCGGTTGACGTAAAAGATATCGTCGGGTGACGTAAAAGAGATAGTCGGGTGACATAAAAGAGATCGTCGGGTTAACGTAAAAGATATCGTTGGGTGACGTAAAAGAGATCGTCAGGTGACGTAAAAGAGATCGTCGGGTGACGTTAAAGATATTGTCGGGTGACGTAAAAGAGACAGTCTTACAGGACTATAAAGATAGATGTAAAATGAGGTAAATATAGGATAAGATATGGAATCCATTAGGTGTTAGTGGTATGTTTGACTATACAGGCATGTAAATAGCGTCTTTTCACTTTCTCAGGTGAATATTCTAGATGTCTTGTAAATAGTGGCCTGGGAAGAGTGTCGTTACGTGACGACTGGGTTAGCCACGGTTGGTGAGCTGCCTGTTTTGAGAATCCGGTTGTTACATTTGGCATCACGAACCGTTTTCGATTGAAGGGTGCGGGTATTCCTTCGTGATTCTGTATGAGGGTCCGTTGGTTCTCCCCGTGAAAGATTTTGTATATACATTTTATTGATTGTATATTTCTTCTTTGTTTTTTGGTGTGTATTGAAATTGCATGATGTTTTTGAAAAGATCGAAATCGACCTTTCAATTGCCTTTGGAAATTCCTGTTTGGGAGTCGACTGCTTATGAGGCGCTTGCTCATGAATGGGCTAATTCTACTGGTTTGAGTGAGAACTGGAATTCATGTTTGGAAGATGCTGAGCCAGCTCAAGTGGTTGCGTGCTTGCAGAAAGTTCCAGTGGCGAAAGGCGAAGAGCTTCCCATATTAGGACGTAGAGGTTGGATTTTGATGAATGCATACAGGCTTGTACATGAGAGATGTTCTCGATTACAGCGTGAGAATAAATCCTTTGAAGAACAGGTTGTTCAAATTCAAAATGATGTTACTCTTTTACGATGTCAAAATAAATTGCTTGCTGACAAGTTAGAAACGTATCAAGCTGTAGCCGAAAGGGCTGCTGTGCGCATTGCGAAATACAAGTATCGACACAGACGTGGTAGAGTTAACACCAGGAAAGTGCGTATGGTTGTTGCGAAGGCAGGGCTCGATTGGAACCCTGACGAATGGGATGGTGATATTTGGAATTCTTTGAATTCATTTTCTTCGGCTGAAGAGAATGCTGCGCGTGCGCCTTCTCGCTCTAGACGTCATTGTGCTTCTAAAGACCGTACTGAAATTTCTGCTCAACCGATTTATCGACGTAAATTACAGGGCAATCCTCAGGCTCCCCAGGGGATCCCGCTTGACAGCTTAGAGGATTATACTCAACAAGAATTAAATGACATTTTGGATAGGTTCCGGCAGAAGTCGGGTGAATATTTACTTACTTGGACCTTTTTGATTTAGGTGCTTCTGGTATCTCTTTGGATAAAGGCGATGCTGTGAAATTTTGTACTTTGAGTTCTGATCCTACGGTTCAAGAATCTTTCCGTAATTATAATAGCGATGATCAGACTAATCTGTTGCAATTAGCTATGCAGGGTTGTAATCACAAATACCCTACCGAATCTGATTGGCCTATTAATGAGAAGCCGTGGTATACTTTGAGAGATGCTTCTCAGTGATTAAAGGAGGAGGTTATGAAAACCGCGATCTTTTTAGGTACTGCGAACAGATTGATGGATGGTTTGCTCAATGCATCTGTGAGAAACAGAATCATTCGTACTTCTCCTCCTGCGTACAAACAGGTGATGATGACTCTATTAATCAATCAGACTGGTAACACTTTGGCTGAAGTGATTGAGGCTGTGCGTGAACTTGGTGAGTTGGGTGAGTGGATTAAACCTGAACGACAGTCTCGACCGGAAGGTCGCACTAATGATTTCAAATTCTCTAGACGTGACATGTTTCAAGCTCTTGTGAAGGACGGTGTGAAAGCTGATGACATTCATGATTTGCCAAATAATATATTATGGGCTATGTTTCGCAGGCGTGGCCTGGACAGGAAGGAAGGAGCTAGAAAGGTTCGTAAACAAGATTTTGACGTTAACCGTTCTGATGGTAGTCGCGATGATACTATGCCGCGTCGAGAGAGAGGCAGAGAGAGAGGGAGAGAAAGAGAGTGGAGCAGGACATGAGATGACTCGTCCCATTCCAGAAGGGAGAGGGAGAGAGATAGAGATGAGAGAAGAGATCAGTCTATACGCAGGGATGAGAGCGAGAGAGATCGATCCCCAGAGGTGAGATTGAGAGACAAAAGATCACGATCCGTTGAACAGAGATCACAATATTTTTCAAATGACAAAAACCCTTTTCTTGAAGAGAAAGGGTATGAACGAGAGGTGACATTACCCAAACGATATGAGAGTCTTTATCCTGATTTGTCTTGGGCGACAGAACACAGTAAACGAGACTAGGAAGTAGGTCAAGCTCCAGTTCAAAATCTGGCTCATCGAGATTACAGGCCTTATGTAGACATTGAGATTTATTAGAGACAACAAAATATACAGAGGGCCCGAGCATTAGTGGATACTGCAGCGGAGGCCACTCTAATTTCTGGAAATCCTAAAAAGTTTAAAGGACAGGGTTACACAATTACTGGATTAGGTGGTAAAGAAAGCCCCGCAGTACAAACTAAACTTGAAATGAGAATAGGCAGGAACCCCCGAAAAGAGTATCATGTATTGGTGGTACCCCTTGATGAATATATAATTGGAATTGACATTTTAAAAGGTATGACATGGCATTTAGATGACGGATGTTACAAATTTGGACACAAGCATTATATATCAACTAAACCCGTGAGAGTCGAACGCTTAAAAATGCCTCCGATTAAAATTCCTCAACCCCCGAAAGTGGTTTCAATGAAACAATATCGTATTCTCGTTGGGCACGATTAAATCAGTGCTACCATTCAAGATCTGATGGACGCAGGAGTGGTAATTCCTATTACTTTTGCCTGGAACAATCCTGTTTGGCCGGTACGCAAAAGTGATAATTCTTGGCGCATGACTGTTAATTATCGAGAATTGAACAAACATACCCCTTCTTTGACTGTTGCAGTCCCTGATGTTATTACTTTAATTGAAAGAATCCAGAAACATTCAGGTACATGGTATGCAACCATTGACATTGCTAATGCTTTCTTTTCTATTCCAATTGCTCCCAAATGCCAAGAACAATTCAGTTTTACATGGAATGGCCGTCAAATGACGTTTAGAAGTCTTCCCCAGGGCTATGTACACAGTCCGACAATTTGTCACAGAATAGTAGCAGAGCATTTAGATGAGGTGACAGTAGATCCAAAGATTCAGGTGTGTCATTACATTGATGATATACTAATCCAAGGTGAGACACAAGATCAGGTACAAAATCAGTTAGAACGAATTGTTGCGCATTTACAAGGAAAAGGCTGGGAAATTAATCCTGATAAATTGCAAAGTCCAGAACAACATGTGAAATTTTTAGGCATTCATTGGCATAAAAGGAATCGTGAAGTAATTCCACAAGTAAAACAGAAAATTGCAGAATTTGCAGTCCCTAAAAACAGAAAAGAAGCCCAAAGATTCATTGGTTTATTTGGCTTTTGGCGCCAACACATTCTACATTTGAGTCAGATTCTGGCCCCTTTGTACAAAGTTACACGTAAAAAGAATGCGTTTGAATGGAACAGAGCACAACAAGATGCGTTTGATTTGGCGAAAGAAGCGATTCAGCATGCTTTGGATTTGTGGCCAGTGCGTGATGGTGATGTGGATCTGAATGTATCTGTACAAGATATGTATGCAAATTGGAGTCTATGGAAAAAGCAGGGTAAAACTAGAGTGCATCTAGGTTTTTGGACTAAAAAGTTACCTGACGCTGGTGAGCGTTATACACCTTTTGAGAAACAGTTGCTTGCATGTTATTGGGCTCTGGTGGATACCGAGCAATTAACATTAGGACATGACGTGATTTTGAGACCAGAAATTCCAATAATGCAGTGGGTTTTGAGTTCGCGTAAAACTCATAGAATTGGCCATGCTCAGGAGGTGGGCATCATAAAATGGAAGTGGTATATACAAGATCGGGCTCTTGTGGGCCCAAAAGGAGTTGCGATGTTGCATGAGAAAGTGGCGCAGGCGCCGATGGAAGAGAAAGACAAAGAGTTCTCCGTACCTATAGTACAGGAATCTCCTGTTAAGTGGGGTATGCCATTCGATGATCTGTCCGTGGAGGATAGAAAACACGTAGGGTTTACAGATGGTTCAGCCAGGTAAATAGGAGAGAAAAGACATTGGACAGCAGTCTTGTATAATCCCACAATTCAGAAATAGTTGAGCACTACTGGTGAAGGGCAAAGTAGTAAGTTTGCAGAATTATATGCTGTATACCAAGTTCTAAAACAAGAATTGCCAGGAACATGTCATATTTTTACTGAATCATGATCGACTGCGAATGGGTTAGTAGTCTGGTTACCTACATGGCAGTCCCACAATTGGATGGGTCACAACAAGACTATTTGAGGTAAGGAACTGTGGCAAGAGATTTGTGAGTTACTTCCTCAGAGCAATGTAACCGTGTTTCATGTTGATGCCCATATGCCTATTAATTCACTTGACAAATTATTTAGTAACATTGCAGATGAGAAATCTAAAATTTCTGTGGCAGTGGTGGACCGACAAAATTCTGATTTGGCGGGATTGGCGAAGTGGGCCCACCAAAAAGCAGGACATTTTGGAGAGAAAATTACTAGCAGGTGGGCTACTGATAGAGGCATTTATATTCCTCTTGATTTGATTAAAACAGCAATACTTTAATGCCCTATATGCCAACATTCCCGACAAAGAGAAGTGCCTAGAATAGTGAAAGGCCAGTTACATTGAGGTAAATCCCCAGCACAAATTTGGCAGATCGATTATATCGGTCCTTTACCCATGAGTAAAAATTGTCAATATGTTTGCACTGTTGTTGATACTTATAGCGGTTTTCTAATCACTTTTCCATGCAAGAGAGCGACACAGGTAAACACCATGAAGACATTGGATTTGATTACATTATATTATGGTACTCCACTTCAGGTGCAGTCTGACAATGCCTCCCATTTTAAAGGACGCCTAGTACAAGATTATTGTGCAGAAAACAATATTGATTGGGTATTTCATATTTCTTATTACCCACAGGCCGCAGGCCTGATAGAGAGGATGAACGGATTGTTAAAAGACCAGCTATGCTAATTGTCAGACAGTACCCTAAAGAACTGGAGAGATCAATTATCAGATGCTTTAATGATTTTGAATAACAGATCTTATTCGTATGCAAATTCTCCTTTAATGCGCTTATTTCCTCCTCACATTGATGTTCAACCGAATTCAGTTAAAAGCACAGTTTCTTATTGGGAAATCACCCTCGAAGCTTTGGCTCCACATAGAGCTACCCCTGGATCTGCAGGCTTAGACCTGCATTCTTTGAAAATGACTGTTCTGAAAATCAACAGTATTGTGATAATTGAAACAGGAATTGGTGTTCAAATACCAGCAGAACATTTTGGGTTTATTGCCCGAGATCTGGTTTAGCTTTAAATGGCATCCAGGTGCTTGGTGGAATAATTGACAGTGATTACCAAGGAGAAATAAAAGTCATCTTGTTGAACAGTGGCGATTCTGAGATCACAATCCAGAAAAATTATCGAATCGCTCAATTGGTCATTATGCCTGTTTTCAGTGGTGCGATTCAAAAGGGCACTGCTCCAACTCTGTTAACAATTCGTGGAACCGGTGGATTTGGTTCAACTGACAATCCTGGAGCTAGAGTGTGGTTGCAGTCGCCAAATAATCCCCCTAACAGGCCGAAATTATAGCAACAGGATCTGATAATACTATATTAGTCATGAAGCCAGGGCAGGAAAGCTGGGATGTAGTGCCAGCTGATAAATGTTATCTGCGTGAATGAGTAATGCATATCCTTTTGTTGTAGATCATTGCCTGGATTGTTGCTGCCGGATGTGTCGTCGTTGGACTCCCTTTGGTCTGCTGCGACGAGAGTCAAGTGAGCGCGCAGGACCGGATCAATGACAGAACACGTCATTCCATTGCTTCGTGGGACATCACTACTAACTTTTGGATGCATTTATCTAAAGCCATTACTAACTCTTCGCATTTTTGTCTAGCATCTATGAGATCAGTTAATGACCTCCTCACAACGTGTCTTGTAGCTGTCCCGATTTCAACAGCCTCCTTATTGCATTTCTTCAATGTATCTGAAGTCTATCCCACATTTATCCATTCTGACTTTTCTGCATATGATTACTGCATTTCCTGTACAGTTGTGAGTGAAACGGAGCCCCCATTGACTTTCCAAATTTCAACATATAATATCACAGAAAGTGATGTCTGCTATTCCATGACCTGTGATCCTAAATATATAGGCAAATGTGCCCAACTACGTTTAGAACATTCTAGTCCATCTTCCTCTCATGAAAGAATTTTATGTATCACTAGGACTCCTGCTGCGTGTGTTTCAATTCACAATTCCATGAGCTGGAAACGTTTTATAGTGACTGCTAGTCATGTGTTATTACCATCTGGATGGCTCTTTTCCTGTGGCAATGTATCCTGGTCCTATATTCCTGCAAATATTTCTGGAGGTCCATGCGCTTTAACGCGCTTAAGTCTTTTAATGTTTTCTTCTGATGAGGCTGCGTCTTCCCGTATAGTGCGTGATGCCCCTCCACTTTCAAGTGACTGTGATTCTTCCTTACATTTGTTTTCCAAGACTGCATATCTCAGTTAAGCTACTTCTATTATTGGTGTTCCTGCACTATCTGTTTATAATGCTAAAACTATAGGCAAACTTGCTTGCTGGATGGTAAAATCCCTGAATAATACTTCTGCTATTTTAACTGACTTATTATCAGACACTCAAGGTGAGCGTCGTGCTATTTTACAGAATAGAGCTGCGTTAGATTATTTACTACTAAAACATGACCATGGCTGTTCAGATTTTGAGGGCCTATGTTGCTTCAATCTATCAGATCATTCTAAATCCATTAGATATCATATTAACAAGTTACATGAGCTGACACAAGAAGTTAGGGAACATTTAGATGTAGGGTGGTTCGATTGGCTTTTCAGTTGGCTGCCAGATTTCCACTCTTTACGCCAGGTATTGGGTGGCATTTTCTTAGTAATTAGTTTTATGATTTTTTTTGCAGTTGTATTCAATGCATACCATCCTTTTTCCGATGTTTCGCCCCCGAGTTATGACTAGGTCTTTTAGTATTGTTTCCTATTATTCCTCAACTGATATACGTCCTGTTTGAGTTCCCCTTTATTTTTTGACTTTCAAAGTTAGTATATTTAGTCAGGAGTGGAATGTAGCGACAGGGTAATTTTAGTCTATTTTCAGACTGGTGGTGACTATAATTTACTACCATTTCAGTCCTAGTTGCATTTGCGTTTATTTGTAGGGTTTAACTATGTGCTTTGACAGGGTTTAGTGCCTTTTTCCTTTTTCTCGGGCCTACAGGCCCGAAAGCTAGAGAGAAGCCATTTTGTATCCCTGCCTCGGCTGTCCAAGGCGCTTGCAGGGTAAACGTAATGTTTAGAATTCATCCTGTTGTTCGCTAGAGAGGAACCGGTCAAGACTGGCCCTTATCGAAGGAATGTGTTTGTCTCCCCGGCTCTAGACGCAATACGCAGGTGGCCACTGCGGAGGGCGAAGGAGGCCGGGGACTGGTACAGGAATTCGGTGGCTGTCGGCCTAATGCCGGAATTTTCCATAGAGAAAGTGAGCTCTATATTATCAAGGAGCGAGTAGAGTAGAGAGAGAGAGCAACGTGTGGAGAAGACCGAAGACGTTAGTCTGAAGGCTGGTGCATAGAGATTGATACCATCAGCTAATCGAAATCCTGAAGTGAAGAAGGAGAGTGATCGAAAGTCCTGTACTGACATCATACAGGAGTGGCAGAGACTAAGACCAGAAGAGGGTTTGAGTATTCTGAAACCATGGCAGCGTAGACGAGGCATAGAGGTGCAGACCTGTATTCGTGAGCCATAGAGGGAGAGCAGAGTCCCAAGCGCATAGAAGAGAGTGAGAGAGAGAGGGATCAGCTCTGCTGCTGAGATGGAAAGACACACGTCTAAGGTGAGGCGTTCTGAGCTTAGTGTAGAATGCATTTAACTATTCATCTTTATTCCCCTTTTTAGGTCATAGATATCGACTAACTTAGTTTATTTGTCTTTTGCTCATTTTATCATGTTTGATTGTAGAATAAAGATTTAATGACCAACATCTTTGAATGTTGTTTTCATGAATGAGATTAACCTCTTCTTTTAACCAGGTGCTGACATACAGAAGGATGGGATATGCCCTTCTGCAAAGGTAACTGATGATTGGGGGAGAGTGTGAACTTCATTTGGGAAATAACTCTTAAAGGTGAACCCCTATTAGTTATCCCCTAGTAGTGTAGATCGTCGGGTGGCGTAAAAGATATCGTCGGGTGACGTAAAAGAGATCGTCGGGTGACGTAAAAGAGATCGTCGGGTGACATAAAAGATATCGTCGGGTGACGTACAAGAGATCGTCGGGTGACGTAAAAGAGATCGTCGGGTGGCGTAAAAGATATTGTCGGGTGACGTAAAAGAGACAGTTTTACGGGACTATAAAGATAGATATAAAATGAGGTAAATATAGGATAAGATATGGAATCCATTAGGTGTTAGTGGTATGTTTGACTATACAGGCCTGTAAATAGCTTCTTTTCACTTTCTTAGGTGAGTATTCTAGATGTCTTGTAAATAGTGGCCTGGGAAGAGTGTCGTTACGTGACGACTGGGTTAGCCACGGTTGGTGAGCTGCCTGTTTTGAGAATCCGGTCGTTACACATGGTCAAACAGAGGTGTTCTAAAAGAACTCGGATTCTCATTAGTGATTACTACAGGACAATCCAGTTTGATACGGGGTGTGGCCATTATGTGCAAAGGTAATAATGTAGTATCAGGAAGAACATTGGCTGATAAAAAAGGAAGATGGGCAATCGCTGAATTTAGTGTGGATGGTAAAAAACTGACGCTATGTAACATTTATGGCGCTAATCTAGATGATCCGGAAGTTCTAGTTGAGGTAAACATGGAATTAGCTACCTGGTCTCAGCCTGTATTGATCTGTGGGGATATGAATATTAATTTGACTAATAGCTCATTGAAAGATGGGTTTGCCAAGTATAAGGGTCGTAAGCCAAAAGTATATAAAGCACTAACTAACTTAGTGCAGGACCAAGGGTTGGTGGATGTGTGGGGGTATATAAGACCACAGGATAGTGGATACACTTTTTATTCTTATCCCCATAAAAAACTGGTCAGACTCGATAATTTTTTTGCCCCGGTTTCTGTAATAGAAGGAGCGATAATTACTGTGTACCCTATGATTTCATCAGATCACTCTCCCATAGTATTGGAGATAGGTATGGGGTTAATTAAATCTAGACAATTTAATTTCACATTTGATAGGAAGATGGTGGTAAACAGTGATTTTAGGGATCACATAAGGAAGTGGATCAAACTATTTTTTCAGGAAAATAAGGGATCTACCACGCAGGCCATCTACCAATCTGGGATACTTTTAAAGCAGGATTTCGGGGGGAATGTATCAGTTTTTTTTGAAACATTCACACAATATCGCAATCCGGCTTCCGGACGGGTTTTAGCACTGAGACTGCCATTCTGGCAGTCACAGTCACTATTAGATGGACGCTTGACAGAGGAGGATCGTCAATGCTTATTCTCCTGGACCTCTCCGCAGCATTCAATACAGTTTCTCATCGACTGCTTGCGGAGAGGCTACAGGACTGCGGGGTCAGGGATCTTGCTTTGAACGAGTTTCTTGGCTGACAGGAAGCAACTGGTCTTGATGGGCCCTTTCAGGTCATAAAAATTCCAGCTGGAGAGGGGGTCCCACAGGGCTCATGTTTAAGCCCCACCCTCTTCAATGTCTATATGGCCCCATTGGCCAAGATTGTGCGACGCTATGGGTTTGAGGCCGTCTCATACGCAGACGACACTCAACTGATTTTCCCCATTGGAACAAATTTAGAAGAAGAGAAAGTGCGGTTCTCGAAGGGAATGCTGGCTATTGCAAATTGGATGGCAGAATCTAGCCTCCAAATAAACCCAGAGAAAACAGAGCTGATGTTTCTAGGGAAAATACAGGATCTTAATCTAGCTGACTGGTGGCCGGCCGAGTTAGGCACAGCCCCTGTCCCTTCAACATCAGTAAAAAGCCTAGGAATACAATTGGATGACAAGCTGACTATGAAGGACAATGTCAGAAACATCATGAGTTCGTGCTATCACAGCCTCCCGCTACTACGCAAAATCATCCCATACTTACCACTGAAACATCACAGAACGGTGGTCCAGGCGTTGGTGGTGAGTCATTTGGATTATGGAAATGCTTTACTGGCAGAAGTGGGGGAGACTCTGATAGCAAAACTCCAAGTCATCCAAAATACGGCTGCCCCGATGGTTTTAAATCATCCCCCGGGTGCGCCATCTCTTCCTTTACTGAGGGAACTACACTGGCTCCCGGTGAAAAAGAAACCTTTTTTCAAGATGTGCTGTCTGACCTTCAGAGCAGCCAATGGAATAGGTCCTACGTACCTACAAAATAAACTTCGCAAACAGACATCCTGTTGCAATCTAAGATCGAACGGAATGGCCCTATTGTCGGCCCCACGTATCTAGCGGACACGCTTGGGCAGTAAAGCCTTCTCTTACGTGGCCCCCAAATATTGGAATTCACTACCGGAAGCCTTGCGCAAGTCTTCATCTTATCTTGCCTTTAGGAAACACTAGAAAGCCTCTTATACTAACTTCAAATTCTTGTCGTGACAACCAACTCTTTCCCTCCTATAGGTATCTGTCTAGTTAGCACGGAGATGCCCCCGGGTGATTCATGCGCTCTATAAATAACCAATAACATAACATAACATCAGGGCTTGTCCTACCTTATACTTACAATGCACCCTGCCCTTGGACCTACCATAGGGGTGACTGATATGAAGAAAAGGGAAGGGAGGGACCGAAACGCCAACCAGATGGGAGGAGGCATCGCCATCATCCACAGGAACACCATCCGTCTCACGACCAGCACCGACAACACCCTGACCAGCGCCGAACACCTGCATTTCCAGATCCACACCAACCCGAACACCACCCTCAGAGGCACCCTGATCTACCGACCCCCTGGACCACGCACACAATTCAGCGAGGACATCGCCGACTTCGTCAGCCCACATGCCCTCCCCTCCGCTGACTACATCCTCCTGGGAGACCTCAACTTCCATCTGGAGAACAACAACGACCGCAACACCAGCACCCTGCTCGACAACCTCGCCAACCTTGGACTCAAGCAACTGGTGTCCACCCCCACCCACCTCGCCGGACACACACTCGACGCAGTCTTCTCTTCCAGCACAGACATCGACTTCAGCCACGCCACAGAGCTTCAATGGACGGACCACAGCTGCGTCCACTTCACCTTCAAGAGAACGACGACCCACCAACACCAGCAACAGGCCGCCCGCAGAAGCTGGAACAAGATCACAGCAGACCAGCTCGCCACCTCCCTGAGCCAGCACCCTCCTGCCAGCTCAGCGAACCCCAGCCAGGCCGCCGACAACCTCACGAAGTGGATCAGCAACTGCGCGGACGAACTCGCCCCACTGAGGACCCCGCCTAGCAGACCCGGCAGCAAGAAGGCCCCATGGTTCACCGACGAACTCAAGAGCTCCAAGAAGAACTGCCGAGCCCTCGAGAAAGTCTGGAGAAGGGAACCGACACCGGACAACAGGACCTCCTTCAAACTGGCCACCCGGAAACACCACCAGCTGATCCGCGCCGCCAAGAAAACAGCATTCAAGGACCGGTTAGACAACAACGCACACAACTGCAAGGAACTCTTCAACATCGTGAAAGAGCTTTCCAACCCCAGCGCAGGAAACAACGACATCACCCCATCGCAAGACCTCTGCAACTCCCTCGCTTCATACTTCCACAACAAGATCGCGGACATACACAACAGCTTCAACAACCAACCAACGCACACCATGACCGAACAACCACCCCCCACCACCACCCTCCACGCCTGGACCCCGATCAGCACCGAAGACACCATCCGCACGATGAACTCCATCCACTCCGGATCACCGACCGACCCCTGCCCTCACCACGTCTTCAACAAGGCCGACGCTGTCATCGCACCCCACCTGCGAGACATCATCAACACATCCTTCGACACCACCATCTTCCCTGAGAGCTGGAAACATGCCGAACTCAGAGCTCTACTCAAGAAACCAACAGCGGACCCCACCGACCTCAAGAATTACCGCCCCATCTCGCTCCTCCCGTTTCCAGCCAAAGTCATTGAGAAGACCGTCAACAAGCAGATGGCCGCCTTCCTCGAGACGAACGGATCCCTCGACCCCTCACAGTCCGGCTTCCGAGCCAATCACAGCACCGAGACCGCCCTCATCGCCGCCACCGATGACATCCGAGCCCTGATGGACAATGGAGAAACAGCGGCCCTCATCCTCCTAGACCTCTCCGCGGCATTCGAAACGTGTCTGCCACCGCACCCTAGTACGGCGCCTCAGCAACGTCGGAATCCAGGACAAGGCGCTGGAATGGATCATCTCCTTCCTCGACGGAAGAACACAGAGAGTCCGCCTACCACCGTACAAGTCAGAGGCCTCCGAAGTCATCTGCGGAGTCCCTCAAGGATCATCTCTGAGCCCCACCCTCTTCAACATCTACATGAGCCCCCTCGCGGCCATCGTACGCAAACACAACCTCAGCATAATCTCCTACGCCGACGACACCCAGCTGATCCTCTCCCTGACCAACGACCCCGCCGCCGCCAGAGCCAACCTGCACGAAGGGATGAAAGAGGTAGCCGAATGGATGACGACCAGCCGCCTGAAACTGAACTCAGACAAGACGGAGGTCCTCATCCTGGGCTCCTCACCCTCTGCCTGGGACGACTCCTGGTGGCCTCCCGCCCTGGGCACCGCACCCAAACCGACAGACCATGCACGCAACCTGGGCTTCATCCTGGACTCCTCCCTCTCCATGACCAGGCAAGTCAACAACGTCTCCTCAGCGTGCTTCAACATCCTACGCATGCTACAGAAGATCTTCTGGTGGATCCCCACCGAGACCAGGAAGACCGTCACCCAGGCCCTCGTCACCAGCCGACTGGACTACGGCAACGCCCTCTACGCCGGTACCACCGCCAAGCTCCAGAAGAGACTCCAGCGGATCCAGAACGCCTCAGCCAGACTCATCCTCGACATCCCACGAACCAGCCACATCTCCGGACATCTGAGAGACCTTCACTGGCTCCCCGTCAACAAAAGAATCACGTTCCGCCTCCTCACCCACGCACACAAAGCCCTACACGACCAAGGCCCGAGCTACCTCAACAGCCGAGTCAACTTCTACGCTCCCAAACGCCACCTCCGATCAGCCAACCACGCCCTCGCCGCCGTCCCCCGCATCCGAAGAGCGACTACAGGAGGAAGGTCCTTCTCCTACCTGGCCGCCAAGACCTGGAACTCCCTCCCTCCCGACCTGCGCCTGACCCAAGACCACCTCTCCTTCAGGAAGAAGCTGAAGACCTGGCTGTTCGAGCAGTAGCGGCACCCCCCCCCCCCCCCCCCCCCAGCGCCTTGAGACCCTACGGGTATGTAGCGCGCTTTATAAGTGTCAATGATTGATTGATTGATTGAAGGTTTAGGGACCGGCAAGTGGGTGCACTTGCCCAGTCAGCATGACAGTACCAGACTGCACACAGGCTCTGCAGTGGCAGACCTCAGACACATTTTACAAGGCTGCTTCTGTGGGTGGCACAACCAGTGCTGCAGGCCCACTAGCTGCATTTGGATGTACACGCCCTGGGCACAATCAGTGCACTAGACTAGGGTCTGACAGGTAAACCAAATAGCCAAACATGGATCCACTGATTAATACATCAATTTACAATAGGGAGCACCTGCACTGTGGCACTGGATAGCAGTGGCACAGTGCCCAAAGCATCCAACACCAGCAAAAACCCATGAGGCAACAGCAAAAAATGGAAGGGAGACCCACATCAATGGTGCCAGTTCTAACAGTGGGCAAGTCTCAACTACACACAGTCAGCACTTAGTGCTCAGAGTGTGTGCAGAGCCCATTCCCTCCCCAGACCTAAGCCCCAGGCGGGCAAACAAATACTACTCACAGTCAGCGCTCAGTATGCAGACTGTAGGTAGAGCTCAGTCCCTCCAGAAATTAAATTAGGTCGGTAGCCCTACTACGCACAGCCTGCAATCTCTGT